>NC_056732.1:654047477-654132477 GCF_019279795.1 Protopterus annectens
AGCAGCCCATGGCCTCACATTTTGGTTACACATTCTAAACATTCAGTAATCAGCTGATTCATATGATATCTGCTATCAACATTTTCTTCCACAAAAGAACCATTAAAGTCATGCCTCAATTCCATTGATTTTATAACACCAGAAAACTTATGACTTGTGACTACCATAATGCTCTAAATATCATAATGATTAAATGCACATCTTTCATTGCTCATAATCCCAAATGATGAAAAAGTTGCAGCCTTATAAAAAATAAGATATGTAGTAATACTGATATTTTGTTTAGGTAGAAGGGGAAAATGTCTTTCACTTTGGTATGTGGCATGCAACATTTTGCTGAAGCAATTTATTTGCCCTGGCTAATAAAACATAAATTACAAAGGTGACCAATTAGTACAGATGGTTTTCCTAACCTAAAAACCAATGTTTTAATGACGAGAATGATCCATTGGTCATCTTATGTTCCCATTCCCTTGCTTGGTGAATGAATTGCATATCTTAATTAACTACTACCTACTTCTGCACAATCTGCTTCTCAAGAACTGCTATGTAACTCACTGCAGCTCTTGTAGAGGTCATACAATTTTGATAGCAAAGTCTTCTTTGTAAACCTCTTCCGTGTATTCACCACCTTTTCTGTAAAAAGAAAGGTAATCAAATATTTCCCTTTAGTTTTTTACTCTGGTCTCTATTCATAAACATTGTTCACCACTGTGCAGTGGTTTGATCCTAAAGTTAGAGGTGAAAGATTTGTTGTGATTCACAGACCTTGTACAGTGGAAAGTGCAACATATGTGTACAATGTCCATAAATAGCAGAATAGTGGTATGCAAATGAAGTAATTGGACTGACAGAATAAATGTTACAATTCATTTTGTATTTTTTATTTATTTATCATTGGTTTACCAGGATAGACCGGCTGGACAGCTAGTGTCCATTTTCAGCAGAGTCCTGGGGAGTAAAGCTCCATACAGTTACAGAAAATAGAGTAATACATACAGTTACAGAATAAAGAGTAAATACATGGTAGTACTTAGAGGTTACAGAGTATGCTGTAGAGTGGTTAACAATAATAATTCCAAAGCAGTGTTACAAATATATGATCATAGCACTTTTGTAGGGTTGGAACAGTGGTGTACATGAGAATTGAGTAAGAACATGTTTACAATATATACAATATATACAATGCTCTAGGGTAGAGCACATTTTGTATGGAAAGGGCATACAATGATTTATATGAAGGCAACCAATGCTATATGTATATATTAAAACAATGGCGGACGTTGCTGTGAACACCACATAAAAAGGACAATTTAGCATTCATATTGGGTTATTGTAATGCCCCAGATAAATAAATGCTGCCATTACGTCAAATGCACCTCACTATCCATTTGCAAATTGTCACTGCATTATATGGTGTTTTAGGCCATGACAGTTGAAGGTAGAAAAGGTAGGCCCATATCTCTACAAATCAGAGTCATAACTGTTCTTATGCTACCAGCAATGGGCATCTTCTAAACAGATACTGGGACACAACAGGCATATCCTGGGTGTCATCAAGTCACATTGTGCAGCATTTCTTGGATTCTGTGGGGGTGTATACTAGGCTGTCTGCCAGTTATGGAGGGCTTGGGATGTTGCAAGATCTCCTTATTGGTCCATGTGTTGGGCTGGGGGAGGTGTGTTGACTGATGTCCAATGTACCATGACATCTAGCATCACCAGAATGTTCTGGAAATGTACTAGAATATGGCAAAATAGCAGAAGGATTCTGCATTCTTTGGTGGCACTCTTACGTCCATACCAACATTATAGCAGAGCGCACAGTCTGAGTTTGGTGGCCTACTAACATTTTTGCCAGTGCTACCAGGAACTCCAGACAAAGTACTGCTGACCTCCCACATTGTGGGAGTTGCCAATATTTTGGCCACTTGTATATAGCCATGTGGCTCAAAACGAGTTTCTTGAGTGGCATTGAGACAGGCAACAGGCACATCTTTGCCTGGCTGTACTGACCACTGCTATGCCAGCACAGCAACAGCAGTTCAGCAATTCTAAATGGCCAGCACGTCTCAGTAGATGTCTCACTGACCAGTCATTTCCTGTATATAATTATCTATATATATATATATATATATATATATCTATATATATATATTTTTTTTTTTTTTTTTTCCCATACCTATACAAGGTTATGTTTCTGATGTGTGCTCTGTTGTCTGGTGCTGTATTCTTCTCCCTGTAAATACCTACATTTTGATTTTTATAGCTATACAATTTTATGCCTTTTCGTTATACATTCAAACACATGGAATGTATGCAGTCATAATTTTACTAAGTAATCTGTGCAGTTTCAGTAATAACATAATTTCTAGTCACTATAATTGTGCTGATACAAATATATAAACTACGCGTATAATATTTGTGATCTTCATACTCCCTTCAGTATATAATTATTTGCTACGTACTTCTACATGGCATTGCATTGGCATATGGGCTGAGCCAGAAAATGGTCCATGTCGACTAGATCTCTACCCATGTTACCAAATGTTAAGCAAAAATGAAAGTAAATCCCTCTGTGGTAACACTTTAGTATGACACAGTTTGCATCTCTCTTCCTTGTTAGCGCAGGAGAAATAGGTAGACTCAATTAATGAAGACAGGCACTGGGATTAGCTGAGGGTCATCTGTATGGGAGAGAATAGTGAAGCAAAAAAAAATGTTTATATGAATTAATATATTTAAAGTCCGCAGTAATGAAGCTAGGGCTTCTCGATGACAGAATACAACTTCTTTGGTGGTGTGAGTCATTTTGTCCTACTGTAGAAGTAGCAAATGTTCCCAAGTTTCCTTTTGTTTTCACTGAGTGTGTTCCTTATTTCTGTTTTTTCCCTGTGAATGTGTTTGCAGGCAGTTCCAAGTCATGTATCTAAATTAAAAATAACTAATTTTAAAATTGCGTGTTGATTAATTTTTATCCTTGAACTGTATTATTATCTGTGTTGTTTTATTGATTCAGTACTTGTTTTTGCAAAGCAAAGAAACATTTCTGACTGTTTATGAAACTATATGAATTTGCATATTAAATGATTCATATATACACAATGTTATGCTGAGTAACTTTCATGGCTACATGACTTTGCTGTCAGGTCTAGCTGGGTTGTATGAAAAGTCTCTATTGTATGTAATGCAGCAATGTTACAAGGTCCATATCTACCATGAACTGGGCCATGTAGTGCTGTCTGAATCAACTGCTTACCTTGGGAGCACAGTGTAACAGCAGCAAAATATTTCCATCAGCTCTGGAATGCATGGCAATGGACTTGACAGCACTGCATCACAAAAGCATACATAACGCCACTACTTTCACTGCCTGCATTTTAAACTCTTACCTTCGTCTTCATCATAAAAAAAAACAAAAACACACAGGCAGTCATTCATGGAAGATCCTCTCTCCCATTTTTTGCCATGACTATATCCTCTCTCTCTTTCTTTCTCTGTCTGACCCCACCCTCTCTCGTACAAGTCACAGTTGAGTGACTCGATAGACAGCCACAACTATCTGTGGAGTTTACAATGTAAAGGGGGAAATGGAAGTAGGTTGCAAGGTCATTATCATCATCATCCTCAACCCCCTTTTTTTTGTTTTCTGCATGAGGTTGGATGTCATGCTAAATGTCACTATCTCTCTCTTGATTCAATGCCACATTCCTGCCTTCTTCAATACTCATACCTGACTGTCACAGATCTTCTCTCACACAATCCATCCACCTCATTGCTGCACAGCCTTGTTTTCTCTTACCTTCTTCCTCTCTGTCCCAAATCGTCCTCACCAGATTGTCTCTGCTTTTCTGTATGTGTCCAAACCACCGTTATCTGCTCTTTTTGATCTTTTCTTCGATTGGAGCTACTTTGGTTTCTGCTCTTATGTCCTCATTTCTTCATCTATCCAACAATGTGCATTCTGCCACCCTTCTCAGGTACTTCATTTCCATCACCTCTAGCTTTCTAATCTGGTCTCCCTTTACTCCCCAGGTTTCTGTACCAGACAGTAGTACTGGTTGCACCACTGTTTTGCACACCTTACTTTTCAGCTTCTTTGGCATTCCTCTGTCATATACTACACTTGACAATCTATGCCAGTTGGCTGCAGCCCCTCTGATTTTAGCTTTGACGTCTTCATTCAGACATCCCTTCTCACAGGTTCATAGGAGATTACTAGGCTAATGGCCCTAGGGCCTTTACAAGCCTAGCATGTAATACATGTGTTTCCTAATTGACCATTGTTAGATGATTGCCTAATGGATCATTGTTAGATGGTTTGATTGTTTGCAAAGCGAATCTATGATCAGCACTAGCTGTCCCTGTCCATGAGGGACATAGGTGCCACCCCAGGGGTGAATTTACAGTCTCACTTCCAGTTATCCAGGTTGCACTTAAATAGGGTCATTGAGGAGTTCTACTTAATGTGAATTGGGAGTTTATTCCAGATTAGTGGCAGTCTCTGGGAAACATATCTGGCTCTCCAGTATATTTTGTTTAAGTCACAGACAAGGTTGAGATCTCTGAAGTGAGTGACGCTTGTTCTATTTGATTTGCAGACATGCAGCATTTCTGTTAGGGTAAGGTCAGAGACTGAACTGATCTGTAGGCCAGGCACAGGTCACCTCTCAGCACCCTGTAGGACACAGAGTACAGTGACAAGGCTTTCAGTCTTTCCATGGAGGTCATGTTTTGGAGTCCCAGAATTGTCTTAGTCAGGAACTTCTGTGGTTTCTCCAGCTGCTGCAGGTGTTTGGTGAGGTACATGCAAAAGCTTTATACTCTATTAGTGGCTTGATGAGGCTGGAGCACAGTGGAGTTATAACATCCTTGGTCTTGAATGTGATGCCCTTACTTATGAGGTGTGTAAAGTAAAATGATGATCAAAGTTTAGACTGCTGTCAACTCGTGTTCCCAAGTCACACACCACTGGGCTCGAGCTTAGGGGGATGCTGCCTGTATTCTACTTTGCAGGGGCTACCTCTTTGCCAAAGGGGACAATGATGCACTTTTTTACATTTAGTTCTAGACAGTAGCTTTGGCACCAATCATTTGTCTGTGTTAACCCCTCCTGTAGTATGCTAATAGCTTTAGGGGGCTAAATGATTGCTCCCAGTTTAAAATCATCTGTGAACTTGGTAAGTCATAGACTGTCTACTTCCTTCTAGACCTCTGAGATATATATTCCAAACAGTAGAGGGCCCAGTACAGAACCTTGTGGTAACCCACTGGTAACTGTTCTACTGGTGGGGGTGGAATCCCCTACATTGACAGTATGGGTTCTGTCAGTAAGCCAGTTGTCTACCCATCTAGTGACATATGAGTTAATCCCCAGCTGCGAGAGTTTCTCGATGATACCTGAGAGGAGGATTGTGTTGAAAGCCTTGGCTAAGTCAAGATAGGTGGTATGCACTGCTTTGCCTTCATCCAGGGCTTTGGTGACATTCTTGAAAAATCCACTAGTAAGCATGGTCTACACTTAACAAAGTCAAACTGGGTCAGTTAAGAATTTGAAGGTTGTCTATGTCCTTGTTAATAAGGTCCATGATGATTCTTTGCATGGCTTTGCAGATAAGGCTGGTTAGGCTTATGGGTCTATAGTTTACATGGCTGGTTGATGGACACCTTTGTGCAAGGGGATTACAGTTGCTGTTTGCCTCTCTGATGGAAAAAAGCCAGTGCTCAGTCTATTGTTAAGGAGAGTGCCAAGTGGATCCACTAGGTCATGTTTTAGATTGTTTAGTAAGCAGCCTGGGATGTTATCTGGTCCCATAGATGCCATGTTTTTGCTCTTACAGACCATGGATATGACCTGCTTATTGGAGATACTGGGGAGAGGACAGAAGTCAGGTATGCTCTGGCGCATGGCTGGTGGGGAGAGGGGGTGAAGTTTGCACCAAATCTGTCAGCTAACATGTTGGCAATTTCCTCAGGCTCAGTGTGAGTGGTACCAGCCACTATGATTTCAGCACATAGCTAGGTATTGCCTTTTAGATTTTGGGCATAGCTAAAAAATGCCTTATGCTTGCCTTTAGCTAAAGAAGGCAGTTTAGCTTCATAACTTGTTTTAGAGGACTTTACCAGCTATCTGATGTGCTTGCTTAAGCTGTAGTGGGTATTCTTTTCCTGCTGATTAAGTTCCCTCTTGTTCTTATATATCAGTTCCTTCCTTTTGTTATATGACCTATGTATACTTGAGGTCCACCAGGATGGCTTGTTTTTATGGGAGGACTTGGTTTTGATCCTGTCAGATACAGTAGAGTCAATACAGTTGTTTAAGTGGTTATACAGGGCATTTGTGTAATCTTCTGCATAGGAATCATTGTTGGCAGGGGTTTGAAACTTTTCAAGCCATCGCTTAGTAGGCTACAGCTTATTTTAGAGAAGTTTTTCATTTTTATTGCTCCTGTGGAGTTATCAGGTCTGATTGTTACTTCGAATGAGACAGATTTATGGTCTGACCTTACTAGGGAGGACAGAAGACAAGGGGTAGTGCAGTGACCCCACATATTGATGAGTACTAAGTCCAGAACATTTGAGCCCCTTGAGGGGATGCAGACTAACTGTTCCAGAGAAATTGCATTAAGAAAGTCTCATAAACCTCCCTTCCTAGATAATTGAAGCTAATAACCTGTCCCACTATCTTCCCTTCTATTGCAATTTGCAGCTTCTTCTGATTTCCCAATTTGCTGCCATTACCATTGTCTTATCTGTACTTAGTTTACTCCCAAGTATCATCAGTTTTGCATTCCATTCCCCTATCCTTTGCTGAAGTTCTTGCTCAGAGACTGCTTGTAATGCCACATTATCTGCATAGAGCAACTTTGTTGATCTGTCCCCTCTGAACTGTTTGCTAATATAACCCATCAATAGTATTAACAGCAGCTCAGAGCTGAACCCTGGTGCACACCCACTCACAAAGGGAACCCCTCTGTGAGATAAAACACCGTTTGTACTTGAGTCATTGGGTCCTTGAGCATAGCCTATACTAATTCTAGCAATGATTTTGGGACTTCACCACAGCACTGTCCAAGTCAGCTTTTTTTGGGACCTTGTCATATCATTCTTACAAATCACTCATATACGCAGTCACACCTACTGACAATTTGCAGTTTCCAATCCCCCTATGAATGTCTTTGAAATGCGGGAGGAAACCATACCACCCAGAGAAAATGCAAAAATGAAAATAAAACAAATGCAGGCAAGACATGCAGATTCCACACAGATGACACTTCAGCTTGGAAGTGAACAAAGGAACAATCATCCAAACTGGAAGACCTCTTGCTGTGAGGCAGCTGCACTGCTGGCCACAACTTTACATCACCCCCAAAGAGTTTCTGTGAGGTTCAGAGTAGCAGTCAACCCTGTACTGGCATTGACTTCATAACATGGATGAGGAATATGAAGTGAAGTAGTGTTGTATGTGATACAATTCCAACTGAAAACAAAAAATGAAGAAATATAAAATGTATGTTCCTCTCACTGCTTGAAGAATGTGGATGACAAACAGCACCTAGCCTAGATGAGAACAGATCATTCTCCCCCACAACTGCAGACCTGTGTCTGAGCACAATTAGAAGATGAAAGAAACTAAATGAAAATATCAGTCACAGTCCAGGAGGTAAGTCTGTCCCCTGAAATGGCTTCAGAGTCCCCATATGGCACATTTATACCATTCACTTCTGAAGACTTGAGTTGGCACCTGTCTACTTGTTTTTTTTCGACAAAGAAAATGACCATGACAACCATATCCTGCAATTACTTGAGTTGGTTCCATCCAAGCGTTTAAGAAGCTACCATCTCCTTTTGAATGGAATAAGCACACTTATGTGCAACCACACACTGAGGAGTTGTCATATGGGCTATTCTCCTCCAGTCTCTGTGCCATGGCTGTCAGTCATAGAAATGTCTGAATGTATGTCTGACTAAGAAGTATGAGTAGCTTTGGATTACCCACTGTAAAGCCCATTATCAATTATTCCAAATATGCAGACTTAAAACCCTCAGGTACCTCTATGAAAAAGATTCTTATGACAAGCTCCTAGCTAAGTAAAGTAAGGTCCTAAACAGACATTCTAGAGCTAACTTGCACATAATATCTTTATGTGAGCATGAACTCAGAGAATACTGCATCTTGCTTGCCCCATGCCAAAGAGTCTGAAGTATTGTACAAACTGGACAAGACAGTACTCTCCGCAGCCAAATGGAAGCTTAAATCTTAGGTCTCACATCTCTCTGGTTCTTCTATCAAGGTTACTCTCCTCTCTGGTGAATCAGATACTGGAAATTCTTTCCATTCTCCCTAAGACTGGATTCAAAAAGCAACTGGTCATATCACTATAAACAATAACTATATTGGTCTTTGATGTGGACCACTTTAAATTTGATTGATAATTTTTGAGTAGGATAGCAGAACTAGATATACACCAGCACAGCATGGTAAAGCTGAGTCAGTTTTCTGTCAGTTAAGACATCCATTAGTCAATTCTTGATGCCACCACTCAAGGGTAGTTCTGGTTGCCCATATCTCAGAGGACCAGTGTGACAATGTCCAGAAGAAGAATAAACTGCCTGAACCAATGGTTTCTCAACATAGTTAAGAACTGTCATGGTGTATGTCCAAGAAATACTTGGATCCCCCCTAAAAAGTGATTCAGGCAGGCCCTGGCTTAGCACTTTATTTATTCTAAACAATTGTAAATACTTTATTGATGTGTTTGGTGCTGAGCTTGAAAAACATCTCACTGGACCAGTGCTCTAACATTTTAATGTATTTTAAATAAATAAATAAACAGATAGATAGATAGATAGATAGATAGATAGATAGATAGATAGATAGATAAAACTGTTTAAAGAGGTCATAGAGACAGTACCTAATTCAGAATGCAGCCAAAGCTTCTGTTCCTGTCATGCTTGGATTCTAAAGGTAAACATAGTATTTCACACCATCCTGAACCTCACACACTTCAATGATTACATCCACTATCAGTTTCTGGATGGTGACTTTACAGGAGGTCATACTCTTACTTCAAAATGGCATCTGGAGTTTGTTTCTGGACAAAATGGTTGCATACTTAGACATTAGTGGCTGGGCTCCATATTGGAGGTTTCTGTGTTTTAATCAAGTATGCACAATTTTCATAATAAACCACTGATATTTTGTCACTTCTCCATATCCAGACTAAACAGCAGTTAGCAACTAGACTGTAGATGGCAACTGAGATAACTTAGCTAACTATACAAGAGTTATGTGTTGATTAGTATAAGCATTTATGTGCAAATTAGCATTGTAATGGCCATGAAGTGGACATGGATGATTTCAAAATGGAAATAGCCAGGTTGTGCAGTGGTTAAATAATTCAATATGAAACAGTTACTAATGAGTACATAGTGCCATGTCAGTAATAAATCCCATGCAAATGAGCCACCAATGTATGCAAAATGAAGAAACAAAAAATAACAGGTGAATTCAACAGCATATCAAATAGTGGCACTGTGCAGTGGTGTGTAACCATACAGAGCACCGATTCCATAGTAAATATGATGCTGGCCATGCCAAGAACAGCAACACCAACATTGCAACAGTGTATGCTTGATGTTGTTATCAGAAGAAGTGCTCACAATGTTAATATACCTGACATAACACCAGTTCACATACCAACAGACAGTATACTATTTCCAGGTGGACAGGCATACTGTAAGGAACTTGGTGAAACTCTGTCACATACAAGCAGAAACAAGGATGATGCATTGCAATAAGGATGCAAGCATATGTGTAACCTTATGGTGTCACATTATAGGTGATGCAGGTGTCAACCTTGCAAATCCTAAACCAGCTTTTCATTGTTATGCTACAACCTTAAGATACCTTGTTATACAGCATAGCAGAGGAGAAGTTGTTTAATGTCATAGCCCATTTCACTGAGGTCCCAGAAGTTGTCAATTACAAATATGTTGCTATCAAGACCCTAGCAGGTTCAGAGTTTGTGTTACACATTGACAGGAAGGGCTTCTACTCCATTACCTGCCAGGTGGAATGAAATGTCCAAGGTATTATTTCTGATTTGTTTATGTGCTGCTGTCTGAGCACTTCCCATTCTTCAGCAATGCCAACAGTTCCTATAGGGGACTTAGCACAGGTTGTTTGACTAAAAGGTGCACACACATACTAGAGAGACAAGGTTATACACACAGTACTGTGGATGCAGGGAGAGGCCACAAGAAAAGAACCCTGCTTGATGACCCCCTTAAATCATATCTTCTGGATCATATAAAAAATTAGCAGCAACAGAGCTCATGGTGAAGTGTGAAACAGAGTGGTGCATGTATTCAGACTATTGAAGGTACACTTTCATTATCTAGGCACCTCAGGTAGGATATAGCCATACAGTTCAAACATATGCAGCAAGGTATGCATAATGAGATGTAGCAACGTGGGAAATTGTGCAGGGTATGTAATAGCAGCAGAAAAAGGCAGGTCGTAGAGTGAAGTGTGAAACATGCAGCAGCAGCAGAAATATCAAAGTTGAGGCAGGGGTGGACATAATATATTGCAGTTCCGGTTCACTGCAGGGTAGAGGCAGAACTGAGACCATGTGTGTGCAACATGATGGGGCATCCTATGTGCAGATCTTGATGAGCTGTGCCACCCATAGTCTGGATGAAATCCATAACTGAGGATACTAGATTTTGCCACATTTGACCCTGATAATGCTTATCTGTGGCAACTTTGCCCATGTGGTGAATGCTACATATGTAGAGAGCCTGTAGTAGCATTTCATTATCCTAGATGGTGAACATTTCAATCGGTTGTCTACCTGAGATGTCCATGCCAGTACCTGTACACCTGAGTGCAAAGCATACTAATCAGTGGGTGTGTAAGATATGTTATAGACATATGAGTATACGCATCCCTTTATGCAAATGGTTGTCATTTGCAGTAAATGCTACACACAGTCTTACTCCACCATGTATGCACTGTACACAGAACTCCACAGTTTCCTTTGTTAAAGCTCTTCATCTACAGAAGCTTTAGTGAAGTTCCTCTATTTCAAAGTTGTTAAGTTGTAAGCAGTGCTGTACAAAACATTCATATGCATTTCATTATGCTAACAGGGGTCAGTTAACTTGGCAGTTCTGCTGATAAAGCCAATGAGTGCAACTGTCTGTGAATCATAGTCGTTGTGCAATGTACTACTCACACAATTTAGCGTGGTCATTCAGGAACAAATGTTTTTGCAGAGCGTTAGTTCTCTTATTCAGAGCAGCATGATGACTTTAGCACTGAAAGTCGTTTTTAGCAAAGGTATTATGTCGTCTTTTTCCATTGTTGTGCAACCATGGATTCGGTATATATAAGTTATGGAAGAAGCGGGTCTCTCCCACACAAGAAACAACTCCTGACAAAAATGCTTAAGACTTTGTGACACACAACAAATTTTATTTGGGGGGTGTACATCAGAGAAAAGATCTTTGATGAATAATCATGAATCTTATATGTTCTAGAAAAAAAAATCTGACTTGAATGGTCATGCATATGGCATGAGTACATATGTTGCTTCATACGGTAGAATTATGTTGTATATCACATGGTTCTCAAATGCAGATCTTTGTGTATAATTCGAAAATATTATTTTTGGAATGAAACTACCAAGTTTCTTGACTGCCACATCTGCCCTGCTAGGAAGAAAAGGGTTTCTTAGTGGTGTGGCAGGGAGAACAGGATTATCCTATTCTTCCTGCACAGTGACATCAAGGAGAACCTGTTGCATCGGTATGATGGCCATTTGATGAAGATTGATTCCTAGCATTAACCTGGCCAGGTGCTGAGTGAGGTCACATCTATCACCGAAGCTGGGGAACAAATCCTTCAATACCATGTTGACCTGAAGTGGTGCAACCTTAACGTGGGCTGATAATGGGAGGTAGATGTTTAGCACAGTAAGCCAAAGTACGCATTCATTTTTGGGCACCATACCACCATGTTGTACTACTTGTAGTGTTATGCAGCAATGTTTAACAGCACATGCTTTGTCGTGCAGCTGCTGAGGAACACTGGTAGAATATAGCTGCTTGTCGCACAATACAAGAGGCTCTCTCCTGAGTGTGTATTTCTGTGTCAGTAGTACAAGTTTTGGGTTTGTAGCAAATGTGCTTGATATCTTCTTTCCATTTTATCTTCCTGCTGCTTTTCAAATTGTGAGAAAAGGAGAAGGATAGGCTTCAGTTGTCAAGGCCTATACCAGCTGCTACACCTGGTCTTGGGTCAACAGTGTCTGACAGATCTACCTGTCAACAGAATACGGTAGTCCTATTGCTGGAAAAAAGCTAGGGTAGTGACTGGAGCCCTCTGCATCTGTCTTTTTAGGGAAAGGTAAAGGCTTCTCTTGTGAAGGTGGACTGCAGGAGTCTCCATTTGTCTATCAGCATCAATTACAGATGCTGGTCTTTGGTGATGTCTTCCAGCAGCTAAGTGCCCACATTGGCACCATGGAGTGATTTCTGGCACAAACAATGTATTTACATCCCACAGGGATACAAGAAGAACATCTGCATATAGCATCTGCCATAGCACTGAGCAGGTAAATGATGCCTGGGTTTGTTGCCCTCTAGTCCAGCCTGGCATCCAGAGATGTTATAATTCCACCCTATCCCCTTTTCAGTATATTCACTTTCTTGTTTCAATTCTCAGTCCTTGTTCATTGTCCAGTTATCCATATCTTCATTTGTATACATGTGACCATTCTCTGTCCACCTCATATTTTTATGTATACCACCCAAAATAATGTGTCAATGTTCTGTGTTTGTCTGCATGTCCCCACTACCTGCCCTTTTTCCTTCTATCCAATCCAAAGTCATCATTCAAGTTATATCCACCTATTCTTTTATGCTAAAAAAAAGGGTATCTTCCCCACAGGAATTACACTTGATTCCTTATTGCCACCTTTCTGTGTTTACATATGCTTACTGTTCACATCCTTAATTCCTTCCTGTGTACCCGATTGTCTCCCCAGTAATATGCTGAACAGGGTTGCCAGTGTGCTGTGCACTTCCACATTGGTCCTTCTGCTGGCTGTTCTAAGAATCTCTGCTGTCTTTCATGTGATGAGTAGGCACTAGTTACATATACATTGCTGCACCACACACACTTGAGCATGCAGTGACTCTGAAATGCTGGATTGCTTCAGCTGTAATATCCATCATGGAGACCATGCATTGGTTCATAAGCCAGTTTATAGGTTTATACTAGGCTAACTGGGCTAACAACCACTAGAGCCCTTACAAGCCTAGCCAAGCTTCCCAAATGTATCCAGCAAGTCTATTTTTTGGTAATTTATAGGGGTGTATTTTAATGGTTATATGTAAATTACAGCATGGTTAAGCAAGCATTTCCAGGTTGCTTGTGTCCATTAGAGACATAGTCACCAGACCAGGGGTGAATTTCCATTTTCCCCTCCATTGGTCCAGTTTACACTTAAATATGCTTGGAGAAGAGGTCTGCTTCACCTGGATAGGAAGCCTGCTCCAGAGAATGGGTATTATCTAACATACATATCTGTCCCTCCAAAAAGTTCCATTTATGTCACAGGTAAGGTTTAATTTGCTGGACTGGGTAAATATGATGCCATGTGTTTCATGGATATGCAAAAGTTGCCCCAGAGCGGGATCCAAAGATGCATTGTATGTCAGTCATAGATTGTTCCTCAACAATCTGTAGAGGACATAGTAGAGGGATAGGGCTCTGAGGCAATCCTCATACTACATGTTGTTTGCACCTTATATTCTTTTTGTAAGGTACCTGTGTAGATGGTCCAGTTGTTGCATGGATATAGTCAGGTACATATCAAAGGGTGTGTTGTACAATGTAATGGGTCTGATGAGGGTTGAATGCAATGGAATAATTGCTTCTTCGGACTTGAATGCCATACCCTTGTTTATAAGTCCGGCAACATAGAATGATTTCTTTAGTACATTAAAACATGTCAGTCAAAAGTCAGGTTACTGTCTACATACATCCCCAAATCTCTATCTACTGTGTTTGCTTCTAGGAATGTGTTGTCAGTGAGGTAGATTCCTGGGGTAGCTGACCTTCCAAAAGGCACTATTATGTATTTCTTGGCATTGTGTTTTAAACCATGGTTCTGGCATCAATTATTTGTCTGTATTAGCCCTTCCTGGAGGATTTTGGTGTCTTTGGGGTTTTTATAACTGCTCCTAGTTTGTAATAATCAGCAAATGTGGTCAGCCAGAAGCCTTTAACATTAGCCTTGACCTTTGAGAAATAGATGCCAAAAAAGAGCTGATCTAGCACAGAACCCTGACAGACTCCACCAGTGACCAATCTATTTGTGGAGGTGGACTCACCTATCCTAATATCTTCAGTCGTATGTGAAAGCCAATTGGCTATCTTGTGTGTAATATAGGGTTTTAAGCCTGATTCACTCAGTTTGTTTATAATTCCCAAATGGGGTATTGTGTCAAATATCTTGACCAGATCAAAGTAGGATGTATGCACTGTTTTGTCCTCATCCATTACCTTGATTACCTTCTCAAAGATGTCTACCAGATTGAGTAAGCATGATCGTCCCTTGACAAAATCTTCCTTGGCTTGATCCAGTATCTGAAGGTTTCCTATGTCATTATTTATCATTTCATTATAATTTTTTTCCATGGCTTTACATATGAGACAACTCAGACTTATGGATCTATAATTTCTGGAATCCATAGATGCCACCCCCATGTGCAGATGGATTACCTTTGCAGTTTTTCATTCATGCCGCATCAACCTGACCACAGGCTATTTTTGAAAAGTGACTCAGATGGTCCTTATAGGTCATGTTTCATTTTGGAGGCATCCTGTCATATTATCAGGGCTCATCGATGCAGTGTTCCTGGCCTTTTAAAGTGCATTTAGGACCTGCTCTCTAGTGATACTTGGATGATAACTTGATGGTATTTCTTGAGGAATAGCTGTGGGGTGGAGTTGGGGGACAAATTGGAGCTAAGTTTGCTGGCCAGCATATTTGTTATAGCTTCAAAGTCCATGTAGGGTCCGTGTAAGTGGCTTCATTTTCTTAGTCAGGCCTTTGCTTGGTATGTATGCACTATGCACTATAATTTACCTAATGCATCTCTGATTACCTGAGCAGAACATACAAGAGAAACCTCATCTTATATTAGTGCTACTCAGGGATACAGCCTTTGTCCATGAATTTCAGCCCTTACTCTAGTGTACTTAATGCTAATAGGCAGTCATATTTCATCACTCCCATCCATGGTAGGATTTGCATTGCTTGGGATTCCTACCACTCCTACAACCAAAACAAAAAAATATCCAAGAAATCGGATATAATGGGAGTTTTCTTATTTTATTAATTCATCTCTGTGGGATTTCTTCTATGAAGTTCATCCTTAAGCTCCCATCTTCACCTTGTATCTGTGAGGCTTCTCCATCCATAAGCAGATGATGCTGCAATGTTGCATACGAGCTGATGAGTATATATGTATAACCTTAATAATAAATAGGGAACAGGTCTACATTATTGCTTGTGGTTTGCACAAATGTACTAGATAAAAGGTTGGGAAGGATTGGTTGGTTCAGGGGCAAGAGATCCTTTCATGTAGCATGATAGCAGGATATGAACTGCAGTAGGGCTTGCACACCACCAGTCATGGAAACATCAGACAGAACAAGATGAACTCAGAGAGAAGAAGAAAGGATTCAGTGTCAGAAAGCCACTGAATGGGGTTCACTCAGAGTTCAAAAGCTGAGTGTTGGTTCACTGGAAATCATCTTATCAAAAGTAGCATTCTGTTATAATATAGTAATCAAACACCCATTTGATAAACTTTAGCGGTGCATGTTTTTTAAGTGGACGGCTTTCCAAGCTTCCTAGTAGACAACTGCATCCCTAAATTACTGCAGCATATTTTGCTGGTTGCTAACTACATAATTGGTGGTTCTGATCCATAACCCTGTTAACAGGGCAAAGGAAAATGCATCATGTGCATGGAGAATGCAGTATATCTGGTCAAATAGCATGTTTTCTGAGATGTGGAAGGAAACTGGAGTGTCTGCAGCAAAGCCATAAAAGCCTATGAGAACATATAAAACTGCACACAATGATGAGAAGACATTATTGAAAGCTAAAAAATAAAGCAGTAAGATTAAGGTTTTTCCTCTAAGCAGTTGTGCTGTTGTTTAATAATAATTTCTATGGTCACTTAGTTTTAAGGGAAACAGATGTCTTCTACCACAGGTATCCAATGTTTCATCAGAATTCTCATTGAAATAACCTGTGTTAAATTGTTTTCATCAATATAAAAGGTTCTACAATTAAAAGTGCTTTATTAAAAAGCTAATAAATCAAATATCAATTTATTTCAAATTTAGTCATAAAAACAAATATGAGAAAATAAATAAAAAGAAGTAAACATGTAAAGCCACAAACAAATGCTGGATCAATATAAAACACTTAAACCAAGAGGCCAGTGAGGCAACATCAGTAGTAGTAGAGTTCTTTAATTAGAACAAAAAGCACAGTAAATCTTCAGAAAAAGTACACAATAAATCCTCTAGCACCTCGGCTACAATTAGCCTTTACTCTGCTCTTCTGGAACAGAACAGAAAAGTACATGCACTAGTTTAACCTTGTAAATGTATATATTTTAACAGTGGAAACTGGTAGACAGGAGGTTAGTCTCAGTCTAGTAAATTTCAGAAAAGTAGCTGAAATTAAATTACTTTATAGCAGCAAGGAGACAAAATGCCTGTGCTGAGAAGTTTTCTGTATTGTCTTGTAAGTGTTTTATTGTTTTATGACTTCCAGTCTTTGCCAAAGATCTGAAGAAAAGCCATTGTCTATTTATTTTTACAGGTAGATGCTAAATGCTACAAGCTGCCATCAATGGTTGTTTTGCACCTGGGGACTAGAAGTCAGATGACAAGAAATGACATTATTCTGCAAGTTAGCCCAGCAGTAATATTTGAGATATTAATTTGAGAACTCTCTGAGAGAGAGACAGCATTCTGTATTCTGTCTTGGACCTGACATCATCAAGATCCACTGACCACATCTGTCTTGCCCTGTAAGTTAAGTAGGGTATAGTAATTCTCTTAGATATAGTCATGAATATAGCAAAGCTTAGCTTAGATATTTTTCTTTATTTATTTGAGACTGAACTGCAATGTTGTCTTAAATATTTCCTGTTGATTTGAACTAAGATGTCACTGTAAATATATATTTAGTATTGTCTTGTTCTTTTATTATTTATTATTAAATATATTTAAACCTATCACTGTGGCTGATCTGTGTAGAGATATTTAAGTTCTGAGAGTACTTGCATATTTATTTGGTGACACTGTAGGCCACTCTTAATAGCCTTGCTTTTGGTCAAGCTACTATTTGTATTTATAGTAACATTACACAGTAAGTTTGGACGCCCTTTGTTAAAAGCCTTAAAGTAGTTGATAAGGAGCTGGCTGGTGGCAGTTATAACTACCTTATAGTCTGGGCAAAAAGGGGGCATAGCTAGTAAACCTATGCCAGCCTTTCTCAGGTGTGTGTGTGTGTGTGTGTGTGTGTGTGTGTGTGTGTGTGTGTGTGTGTGTATGTGTGTGTTTATAAATCAAACCGCAAAGAGTGTGTGTGTCAGCTACTTGGGCAGGGTCACGAAGCACTGGTTGGACAGACAGGGTGCTAGAGGTCTTGGCTTGGCCACTCAGCTGAGATCTCAACTCTATAGCTGTGGCAGTGGGGAGTCTTACTGGGGATATGGAGAAAGAGGGAGAAATCAGCACCGGACAGACTGTGGTCTCTGTGTGCTCTTAAAGGAAATTGCACTTGATGCAGAGAGCTGCATCTGGAAATACTGTATTTGCACCTGTCATCCTCCCAATGTACGTCCTTCACTGTTGCCAGTGGTGATGATTGAGGCTCCTTGATTACTGGCCCAGTAGTGGGGCATTACAGTCACCATCTTTCCTGCAGTCCCACTGTATTATTCCCTAGTAGGTACAAAGGTAGCTGCTCTCATTTACAGGAAGCCAACGTATAATGAGCACACACACCCTTTTGTGAAATTGCCATTAGAAGACTAGGCATATTTCCTTCTGGAGAAGTATACATTCAAAGCAATAACTGGATATATGACAGCAAATGTGTTTTGCACTTTGGCTTGTTTTGTAGTTTCCAGACAGTCTAATGAAAGATGATACCACAATGGATAATGGTTTATGTGGTTGTGTCACTTTTCAGCTAAGATCATTGGCATGAGACCATCAGACTGAAGAGCTAATCTACTAAACATCAGTTTTTATAACTCACTCCACTGTCTGCAACATTTTAAGAAGTTATTTTAGTTATGGAGTGTATGTGGCAAAGTCCCCCAACATAGAAGGTATGGTGAGTTATACCTTCAACTTTAAAAAGTTTTTTGAATTGCTTATTTTGTCTAACAAACATGACTGAGTTGGTCTCTCTGAAAAACTACTCATTCAAATAAACCATATTCATTTGCAGCAAAACAAATCCAAAATAAAGGTGCTTTGAGTTATATAACTATCAACTCCATACTTTTTGTTTGCCTTTTCTTGCACAGCCTATATAATTACATCAGATCATATTATGTTTCACTAATGGAGCAAATGTTAACTATAATACAGGGCACTAAGCATAGAAGTGTAATTTGTTTTATGTTTCAGACATAAGATGACAATTAATGCTGTCATTAATTTTGCATACCTTTAATGTCTCACTAAAATCCAGTAAAAAAAAATAACTGTACAGTAATGTATTTCATATTAATTCTCTCTCCATGCACACACACACACACACACACACACACACACACACACACACACACACACACACACACACACACACACACACACACACACACACACACACACACACACACACACACACACACACACACACACACACACACACACACACACACACACAAACAAATTACGCACACATGTAAATGGACTACTGAGAAGTCAGATCAACATAGATCAACAATCAGTATGCATTCACACTGACTACTCGCTTTCTGACAGTATACACCTCTAAAATGTGACAGAGAAAATGATCTGCCCTTCTGACATGAGCAGCATTAGTTGTTCAGTATTCACACCTCAATCCTGAGAAGTGTATTTAAAGTAAATAAGTATGTAAGCAAATAAACAAATAAATATCAGATGGGTATCTTCTTGTGTAATGTGTACTATTCACAGTGCATACTTTTCCCTGGTGTAATTCCACATTTTTTTTCATTTATTTAACATGCAGAAAGAGAAGCTTGCTCAGTTTTCAAATCTTGTATGTCTGAATGATGGACATCAGTGCTTATGATACATAGCAAGTAACATGCCATGAACAGTCTAAATGTGACCTATCATGCAGTTACAAGGATAGAAATAAGAAATCACACTACAGTGCCTTTTCACTTCTAGGTCCATTTTAGTTAGTTTACTGTGTTAGTCTGGTAGTTATTTCATTACTGCATTCATTTCACTGACATGATAAGAGCTAATAGGTTCATAGGTTCTTTGGTAAGTACTAGGTTAGCTGCCCTTGGGAGCCATTTTAAGCCTAGTCAGTTTCTCAGTTTGTGCTTGAAATAACCTATCCCATTTGGTTATACATTGGCCTTACCCATGCCATGGCTGATAATTATATATAACCCATAATGAGACTAACTGTGACTGTACCTTAGAAAATTTGAGGGGGACCCATGCATGTAATAAACCAATTAAGAGCTGCCTGTGTCTATTAGAAGATCAGCGTACTCCACCATTTCCCCCCCCTTAGCTGGTCTAAATGTGTGGAAGGCATTACAGTCCTGAAAATCTGAAGTCACCTCCGCTATTTCAAACCATGCCTCATTAGTTACACAGAAGTCAATGTCCTCCAGGGTGAGAATGGCTTGCAGGAGTGCAGTTTCGAGTTTAGGCTCCTAGCATTGATTATTAACATAGCTTGTAGGAGTGTAGTTTCTAGTTTAGGCTCCTAGCATTATTAACATGGCTTGTAAGAGTGTAGTTTCTAGTTTAGGCTCCTAGCATTGATTATTAACATGGCTTGCAGGAGTGTAGTTTCTAGTTTAGGCTCCTAGCATTATTGACATGGCTTGTAAGAGTGCAGTTTCTAGTTTAGGCTCCTAGCATTGATTATTAACATGGCTTGCAGGAGTGCAGTTTCTAGTTTAGGCTCCTAGCATTGATTATTAACATGGCTTGCAGGAGTGTAGTTTCTAGTTTAGGCTCCTAGCATTATTAGCATGGCTTGTAGGAGTGCAGTTTCTAGTTTAGGCTCCTAGCCTTGATTGTTAACATGGCTTGTAGGAATGTAATTTCTAGTTTAGCATCCTAGCATTGATATAAACAAGGCTTGTAGGTGTGTAGTTTCTAATTTAGTCTCCTAGCATTTATTATTAACATGGCTTGAAGGAGTGTAGTTTCTAGTTTAGGCTTCTAGCATTGATTATTAACATGGCTTGTAGGAGTTTAGTTTCTAGTTTAGGCTCCTAGCATTGATTATTAACATGGCTTGCAGGAGTGTAGTTTCTAGTTTAGGCTCCTAGCATTATTAACATGGCTTGTAGGAGTGCAGCTTCTAGTTTATGCTCCTAGCATTGATTATAAACAAGGCTAGTAGGAGTGTAGTTTCTAGTTTAGGCTCATAGCATTGCGTATTAGCATGGCTTGTAGGAGTGCAGTTTCTAGTTTAGGCTCCTAGCATTGATTATTAACATGGCTTGTAGGAGTGTAGTTTCTAATTTAGGCTCCTAGCATTGATTATTAACATGGCTTGCAGGAGTGTAGTTTCTAGTTTAGGCTCCTAGCATTATTAACATGGCTTGTAAGAGTGTAGTTTCTAGTTTAGGCTCCTAGCATTGATTATTAACATGGCTTGCCGGAGTGCAGTTTCTAGTTTAGGCTCCTAGCATTGATTATTAACATGGCTTGCAGGAGTGTAGTTTCTAGTTTAGGCTCCTAGCATTATTAGCATGGCTTGTAGGAGTGCAGTTTCTAGTTTAGGCTCCTAGCATTGATTATAAACAAGGCTAGTAGGAGTGTACTTTCTAGTTTAGGCTCATAGCACTGCTTACTAGCATGGCTTGTTGGAGTGTAGTTTCTAGTTTAGGCTCCTAGCCTTGATTATTAACATGGCTTACAGGAGTGCAGTTTCTAGTTTAGGCTCCTAGCATTGATTATAAACAAGGCTAGTAGGAGTGTAGTTTCTAGTTTAGGCTCCTAGCATTGCACATTAGCATGGCTTGTAGGAGTGTAGTTTCTAGTTTAGGCTCCTAGCATTGATTATTAACATGGCTTTTAGGAGTGTGGTTTCTAGTTTAGGCTCCAAGCATTGATTATTAACATGGCTAGTAGGAGTGTAGTTTTTAGTAGTTTAGGCTCCTAGCATTGATTATTAACATGGCTTGTAGGAGTGTAGTTTGTAGTTTAGGCTCTTTGCATTGATTATTAACATGGCTTGTAGGAGTGTAGTTCTAGTTTAAACTCCTAGCATTGATTATTAACATGGCTTGTAGGAGTGTAGTTTCTAGTAGTTTAGGCTCCTAGCATTGATTATTAACATGGCTTGTAGGAGTGTAGTTTCTTGTTTAGGCTCCTAGCATTGATTATTAACATGGCTTGTAGGAGTTTAGTTTCTAGTTTAGGCTCCTAGCATTGATTATTAACATGGCTTGTAGGAGTGTAGTTTCTAGCTTAGGATCCTAGCAGTGATTATTAACATGGCCTGTAGGAGTGTAGTTTCTAGTTTAGGCTCCTAGCATTTATTATTAACATGGCTTGTGGGAGTGTAGTTTGTAGTTTAGGCTCCTAGGATTGATTATTAACATGGCTTGTAGGAGTGTAGTTTCAAGTTTAGGTTGCTAGCAATGATTATTAGCAATGCTTGAAGGAGTGTAGATTCAAGTTTAGGTTCCTAGCATTGATTATTAACATGGCTTGCAGGAGTGTAGTTTCTAGTTTATGCTCCTAGCATTGATTATTAGCATAGCTTCTAGGTGTGCAGTTTCTAGTTTAGGCTTCAAGCATTGATTATTAACATGGCTTGAAGGAGTGTCGTTTCTACTTTAGGCTCCTAGTATTGATTATTAACATGACTTGTAGGAGTGTAGTTTCTAGTTTAGGCTCCTAGCATTGATTATTAACATGGCTTGTAGAAGTTTAGTTTCTCGTTTAGGCTCCTAGCATTGATTATTAACATGGCTTGTAGGAGTGCAGTTTCTAGTTTAGCCTCCTAGCATTGATATTAACATGGCTTGTAGTTGTGTAGTTTCTAGTTTAGGCTCCTTGCACTGATCAACATGACTTCTAGGAGTGTAGTATCTAGTTTAGGCTCCTAGAATTGATTATTAACATGGCTTGCAGGAGTGTAGTTTCTAGTTTAGGCTTTTTGCAGTGATTATTAACATGACCTGTAGGAGTGTAGTTTCTAGTTTATGTTCCTAGCATTTATTATTAACATTGCTTGTAGGAGTGTAGTTTCTAGTTTATGCTCCTAGCATTAATTATTAACATGTCTTGTAGGAGTGTAGTTTCACATTTAGGTTCCTAGCATTGATTATTAGCATGGCTTGTAGGAGTGTAGTTTCTAGTTTAGGCTCCTAGCATTGAATGTTAATATGGCTTGTAGGAGTGTTGTTTCTAGTTCAGGCTCCTAGCATTGATTATTAACATGGATTTTAGGAGTGTAGTTTCTAGTTTAGGCTCCTAGCATTGATTATTAGCATGGCCAGCAGGAGTTTTTGCATTGATTATTAACATGACCTGTAGGAGTGTAGTTTCTAGTTTATGCTCCTAGCATTGATTATTAACATGGCCTGCAACAGTGTAGTTTCTAGTTTAGGTTCCTAGCATTGATTATTAAAATGGCTTGCTGGAGTGTAGTTTCTAGTTCAGGCTCCTAGCACTGATTATTAACATGGGATGCAGGAGTGAAGTTTCTATTTTTGGCTCCTAGCATTGATTATTAACATGGTTTTCAGGAGTGTAATTTCTAGTTTAGGCTCCTAGCATTGATAGCAATATGGTTTGTAGGAGTGTAGTTACTAGTTTAGGTTTCTAGAATTGATTATTAACGTTGCTTGTAGGAGTGTAGTTTCTACTTTAGGCTCCTAGTATTGATAGTAATATGGCTTGTAGGAGTGTAGTTTCTAGTTTAGGTTCCTAGTATTGATTATTAACATGGCTTGTAGGAGTGTTGTTTCTAGTTTACGCTCCTAGCCTTGATTGTTAACATGGCTTGTAGGAATGTAATTTCTAATTTAGCCTCCTAGCATTGATATTAACATGGCTTGTAGGTGTGTAGTTTCTAATTTAATCTCCTAGCATTTATTATTAACATGACCTGTAGGAGTGTAGTTTCTAGTTTAGGCTCCTAGCATTGATTATTAACATGGCTTGTAGGAGTGTAGTTTCTAGTTTAGGCTCCTAGCATTGATTATTAACATGGCTTGAAGTTGTGTAGTTTCAAGTTTAGGCTCCTTGCACTGATCAACATGATTTCTAGGAGTGTAGTATCTAGTTTTGGCTCCTAGAATTGATTATTAACATGGCTTACAGGAGTGTAGTTTCTAGTTTAGGCTTTTTGCATTGATTATTAACATGACCTGTAGGAGTGTAGTTTCTAGTTTATGCTCCTAGCATTTATTATTAACATGGCTTGCAGGAGTGTAGTTTCTAGTTTAGGCTTTTTGCATTGATTATTAACATGACCTGTAGGAGTGTAGTTTCTAGTTTATGCTCCTATCATTTATTATTAACATGGCTTGTAGCAGTGTAGTTTCTAGTTTATGCTCCTAGCATTAATTAATAACATGTCTTGTAGGAGTGTCGTTTACACTTAGATTCCTAGCATTGATTATTAGCATGGCTTGTAGGAGTGTAGTTTCTAGTTTAGGCTGCTAGCATTGAATGTTAATATGGCTTGTAGGAGTGTTGTTTCTAGTTCAGGCTCCTAGCATTGATTATTAACATGGATTTTAGGAGTGTAGTTTCTAGTTTAGGCTCCTAGCATTGATTATTAACATGGCCAGCAGGAGTTTTTGCATTGATTATTAACATGACCTGTAGGAGTGTAGTTTTTAGTTTATGCTCCTAGCATTGATTATTAACATGGCCTGCAAGAGTGTAATTAATAGTTTAGGTTTCTAGCATTGATTATTAAAATGGCTTGCTGGAGTATAATTTCTAGTTCAGGCTCCTAGCATTGATTATTAACCTGGCTTGTAGGAGTGTAGTTTCTAGTTTGGGCTCCTAGCATTGATATTAATATGGCTTGTAGGAGAGTAGTTTCTAGGTTAGGTTCCTAGCATTGATTATTTACATGGCTTGCAGGAGTATAGCTTCACGTTTAGGTTCCTAGCATTGATTATTTACATGGCTTGCAGGACTGTAGTTTCTAGTTTATGTTCTTAGCATTGATTATTAACATGGATTGTAGGAGAGTAGTTTCTAGGTTAGGTTCCTAGCATTGATTACTCACATGGCTTGCAGGAGTATAGCTTCACGTTTAGGTTCCTAGCATTGATTATTTACATGGCTTGCAGGACTGTAGTTTCTAGTTTATGTTCTTAGCATTGATTATTAACATGAATTGTAGGAGTGTAGTTTCTAATTTAGGTTCCTAGTATTGATTGTTATCATGGTTTGTAGGAGTGTAGTTTCTAGTTTAGGCTCCTAGCTTTGATTATTAACATGGCTTGTAGGAGTGTAGTTTCTCTTTTTGGTTCCTAGCAATGATTATTAACATGGCTTGTAGTAGTGCAGTTTCTAGTTTAGTCTACAAACATTGATTAATAACATGGCTTGTAGGAGTGTAGTTTCTAGGTTATGCTCCTAATATTGATTATTAACTTGGCTTGCAGTAGTGTAGTTTCGTGTTTATGCTCCTAACATTGATTATTAACATGGCTTGCAGGAGTGTAGTTTCTAGTTTAGACTTTTTGCATTGATTATTAACATGGCTTGAAGGAGTTTAGTTTCTAGTTTAGGCTCCTAACATTTATTATTAACATGGCTTGTAGGAGTGTAGTTTCAAGTTTATGCTCCTGACATTGATTATTAGCATGACTTGCAGGAGTTTAATTTCAAGTTTAGGCTCCTAGCATTGATTATTAACATGGCTTGTAGGAGTGTTGTTTCTATTTTAGGCTACTAGCATTGATTATTAACATGGTTTGTAGGAGTTTAGTTTCTAGTTTAGTCTACTAGCATTGATTATTAACGTGGTTTGTAGGAGTGTAGTTTGTAGTTTATGCTGCTAGCATTGACATGGCTTGTAGGAGTTTAGTTTCTAGTAGTTTAGGCTCCTAGCATTCATTATTAACATGTCTTGTAGGAGTGTAGTTTCTAGTTTAGTCTCCAAGCATTGGTTATTAACATGGCTTGTAGGGGTGTAATTTCTAGTTTAGACTCCTAGCGTTGATTATTAACATAGTTTGTAGGAGTGTAGTTTCTAGTTTACGCTGCTTGCATTGATTCTTAGCATGGCTTGTCGTTGTGTAGTTTTTAGTTTAGGCTGCTAGCGATGATTATTAACATGACTTGTAGGAGTGTAGTTTCTATTTTAGGCTGCTAGCTTTGATTATTAACATGACCTGTAGGAGTGTAGTTTCTAGTTTAGTCTCCTAGCATTGGTTATTAACATGGCTTGTAAAGGTGTAGTTTCTGTTTTAGGCTGCTAGCATTGATTATTAACATGACCTGTAAGAGTGTAGTTTCTAGTTTAGTTTCCTAGCATTGGTTATTAACATGCCTTGTAGGGCTGTAATTTCTAGTTTACTCCCAGCATTGATTATTAACATGACTTGTAGGAGTGTAGTTTCTAGTTTAGGCTGCTTGCATTGATTATTATCATGGCTTGTCAGTGTGTAGTTTCTAGTTTAGGCTGCTAGCATTGATTATTAACATGGCTTGTAGGAGTGTAGTTTCTATTTTAGGCTGCTAGCATTGAATGTTAATCTGGCTTGTAGGAGTGTTGTTTCTAGTTCAGGCTCCTAGCATTGATTATTAACATGGATTTTAGGAGTGTAGTTTCTAGTTTAGGCTCCTAGCATTGATTATTAACATGGCCAGCAGGAGTTTTTGCATTGATTATTAACATGACCTGTAGGAGTGTAGTTTCTAGTTTATGCTCCTAGCATTGATTATTAACATAGCCTGCAAGAGTGTAGTTTCTAGTTTAGGATCCTAGCATTGATTATTAAAATGGCTTGCTGGAGTGTAGTTTTTAGTTCAGGCTCCTAGCACTGATTATTAACATGGCTTGTCGGAGTGCAGTTTCTAGTTTAGGCTCTTAGCATTGATTATTAACATGGTGTGTAGGAGGGTAGTTTCTAATTTATGCTCCTTTCATTATTATTAATGTGGCTTGTAAGAGTGTAGTTTCTAGTTTAGGTTCCTAGCATTGATTATTAAAATGGCTTGCTGGAGTGTAGTTTCTAGTTTAGGTTCCTAGCATTGATTATTAAAATGGCTTGCTGGAGTGAAGTTTCTAGTTCAGGCTCCTAGCACTGATTATTAACATGGCTTGTCGGAGTGTCGTTTCTAGTTTAGGCTCCTAGCATTGATTATTAACATGGCTTGTAGGAGTGTAATTTCTAGTTTAGCCTCCTAGCATTGATATTAACATGGCTTGTAGGTGTGTAGTTTCTTGTCTAGGCTCCTTGCACTGATCAACATGACTTTTAGGAGTGTAGTATCTAGTTTACGCTCCTAGAATTGATTATTAACATGGCTTGTAGGAGTGTAGTTTCTAGTTTAGGCTCCTAGCATTGATTATTAACATGGCTTGTAGGAGTGTAGTTTCTAGTTTACGCTCCTAGCCTTGATTGTTAACATGGCTTGTAGGAATGTAATTTCTAGTTTAGCCTCCTAGCATTGATATTAAAATGGCTTGTAGGTGTTTAGTTTCTAATTTCTTCTCCTAGCATTTATTATTAACATGACCTGTAGGAGTGTAGTTTCTAGTTTAGGCTCCTAGCATTGATTATTAACATGGCTTGTAGGAGTGTCATTTCTAGTTTAGCCTCCTAGCATTGATATTAACATGGCTTGTAGGTGTGTAATTTCTTGTCTAGGCTCCTTGCACTGATCAACATGACTTCTAGGAGTGTAGTATCTAGTTTACACTCCTAGAATTGATTATTAACATGGCTTGCAGGAGTGTAGTTTCTAGTTTAGGCTTTTTGCATTGATTATTAACATGACCTGTAGGAGTGTAGTTTCTAGTTATGCTCCTAGCATTTATTATTAACATGGCTTGTAGGACTGTAGTTTCATATTTAGGTTCCTAGCATTGATTATTAGCATGGCTTGTAGGAGTTTAGTTTCTAGTTTAGGCTCCTAGCATTGAATGTTAATATGGCTTGTAGGAGTGTTGTTTCCATTTCAGACTCCTAGCATTGATTATTAACATGGATTTTAGGAGTGTAGTTTCTAGTTTATGCTCCTAGCATTGATTATTAACATGGCCTGCAAGAGTGTAATTAATAGTTTAGGTTCCTAACATTGATTATTAAAATGGCTTGTTGGAGTATAATTTCTAGTTCAGGCTCCTAGCCTAGATTATTAACATGGCTTGTAGGAGAGTAGTTTCTAGGTTAGGTTCCTAGCATTGATTACTCACATGGCTTGCAGGAGTATAGCTTCACGTTTAGGTTCCTAGCATTGATTATTTACATGGCTTGCAGGACTGTAGTTTCTAGTTTATGTTCTTAGCATTGATTATTAACATGGATTGTAGGAGTGTAGTTTCTAGTTTAGGTTCCTAGTATTTATTGTTATCATGGTTTGTTGGAGTGTAGTTTCTAGTTTAGGCTCCTAGCTTTGATTATTAACATGGCTTGTAGGAGTGTAGTTTCTCTAATTGGCTCCTAGCAATGATTATTAAAATGGCTTCTAGTATTGCAGTTTCTAGTTTAGTCTCCAAACATTGATTAATAACATGGCTTGTAGGAGTGTAGTTTCTAGGTTATGCTCCTAATATTGATTATTAACATGGCTTGCAGTAGTGTAGTTTCGTGTTTATGCTCCTAACATTGATTATAAACATCGCTTGCAGGAGTGTAGTTTCTAGTTTAGACTTTTTGCATTGATTATTAACATGGCTTGAAGGAGTTTAGTTTCTAGTTTAGGCTCCTAGCATTTATTATTAACATGGCTTGTAGGAGTGTAGTTTCAAGTTTATGCTCCTGACATTGATTATTAGCATGACTTGCAGGAGTTTAGTTTCAAGTTTAGGTTCCTAGCATTGATTATTAACATGGCTTGCAGGAGTGTAGTTTCTAGTTTAGGCTCATAACATGGATTATTAACAAGGCTTGTAGGAGTGCTGTTTCTATTTTAGGCTACTAGCATTGATTATTAACATGGTTTGTAGGAGTTTAGTTTCTAGTTTAGTCTCCTAGCATTGATTATTAACGTGTTTTGTAGGAGTGTAGTTTGTAGTTTACGCTGCTAGCATTGACATGGCTTGTAGGAGTTTAGTTTCTAGTAGTTTAGGCTCCTAGCATTGATTATTAACATGTCTTGTAGGAGTGTAGTTTCTAGTTTAGGCTGCTAACATTGATTATTAACATGGCTTGTAGGAGTGTAGTTTCTATTTTAGGCTGCTAGCATTGATTATTAACATGACCTGTAGGAGTGTAGTTTCTAGTTTAGTCTCCTAGCATTGGTTATTAACATGGCTTGTAGGGGTGTCATTTCTAGTTTAGACTCCCAGCATTGATTATTAACATGGCTTGTAGGAGTGTAGTTTCTAGTTTAGGCTGCTTGCATTGATTATTAACATGGCTTGTCGGTGTGTAGTTCCTAGTTTAGGTTGCTAGCATTGATTATTAACATGGCTTGTAGGAGTGTAGTTTCTAGTTTAGGCTGCTTGCATTGATTATTGGCATGGCTTGTCGGTGTGTAGTTCCTAGTTTAGGCTGCTAGCATTGATTATTAACATGGCTTGTAGGAGTGTAGTTTCTATTTTAGGCTGCTAGCATTGAATGTTAATATGGCTTGTAGGAGTGTTGTTTCTAGTTCAGGCTTCTAGCATTGATTATTAACATGGATTTTAGGAGTGTAGTTTCTAGTTTAGGCTCCTAGCATTGATTATTAACATGGCCAGTAGGAGTTTTTGCATTGATTATTAACATGACCTGTAGGAGTGTAGTTTCTAGTTTATGCTACTAGTATTGATTATTAACATGGCCTGCAAGAGTGTAGTTTCTAGTTTAGGTTCCTAGCATTGATTATTAAAATGGCTTGCTGGAGTGTAGTTTCTAGTTCAGGCTCCTAGCACTGATTATTAACATGGCTTGTCGGAGTGCAGTTTCTAGTTTAGGCTCTTAACATTGATTATTAACATGGCGTGTAGGAGGGTAGTTTCTAATTTATGCTCCTTTTATTATTATTAATGTGGCTTGTAGGAGTGTAGTTTCTAGTTTGGGCTCCTACCATTGATATTAACATGGCTTGTAAGAGTGTAGTTTCTAGTTTAGGCTTCTAGCATTGATTATTAACATGGCTTGCAGGAGTGTCTTTTCTACTTTACGCTCCTAGCATTAATTATTAACATGGATTGCAGGAGTGTAGTTTCTATTTTTGGCTCCTAGCATTGATTATTAACATGGTTTTCAGGAGTGTAATTTCTAGTTTAGGCTCCTAGCATTGATAGCAATATGGCTTGTAGGAGTGTAGTTTCTAGTTTAGGTTTCTAGAATTGATTATTAACGTTGCTTGTAGGAGTGTAGTTTCTACTTTAGGCTCCTTGTATTGATAGTAATATGGCTTGTAGGAGTGTAGTTTCTAGTTTAGGTTCCTCGTATTGATTGTTAGCATGGCTTGTAGGAGTGCAGTTTCTAGTTTACGCTCCTAGCCTTGATTGTTAACATGGCTTGTAGGAATGTAATTTCTAGTTTAGCCTCCTAGCATTGATATTAACATGGCTTGTAGGTGTGTAGTTTCTAATTTAGTCTCCTAGCATTTATTATTAATATTGCTTGTAGGAGTGTAGTTTCTAGTTTAGGCTCCTAGCATTGATTATAAACATGGCTTGTAGGAGTTTAGCTTCTAGTTTAGGCTCCTAGCATTGATTATTAACATGGCTTGTCGGAGTGTAGTTTCTAGTTTAGGCTCCTAGCATTGATTATTAACATGGCTTGTAGGAGTGTAATTTCTAGTTTAGCCTCCTAGCATTGATATTAACATGGCTTGTAGGTGTGTAGTTTCTAGTTTAGGCTCCTTACACTGATCAACATGACTTCTAGGAGTGTAGTATCTAGTTTTGGCTCCTAGAATTGATTATTAACATGGCTTGCAGGAGTGTAGTTTCTAGTGTAGGCTTTTTGCATTGATTATTAACATGACCTGTAGGAGTGTAGTTTCTAGTTTATGCTCCTATCATTTATTATTAACATGGCTTGTAGGAGTGTAGTTTCTAGTTTAGGCTCCTAGCATTAATTATTAACATGTCTTGTAGGAGTGTAGTTTCACATTTAGGTTCCTAGCATTGATTATTAGCATGGCTTGTAGGAGTGTAGTTTCAAGTTTAGGCTCCTAGCATTGAATGTTAATATGGCTTGTAGGAGTGTTGTTTCTAGTTCAGGCTCTTAGCATTGATTATTAACATGGATTTTAGGAGTGTAGTTTCTAGTTTAGGCTCCTAGCATTGATTATTAACATGGCCAGCAGGAGTTTTTGCATTGATTATTAACATGACCTGTAGGAGTGTAGTTTCTAGTTTATGCTCCTAGCATTGATTATTAACATGGCCTGCAAGAGTGTAATTAATAGTTTAGGCTCCTAGCATTGATTATTAAAATGGCTTGCTGGAGTATAATTTCTAGTTCAGGATCCTATCATTGATTATTAACATGGCTTGTAGGAGTGTAGTTTCTAGTTTGGGCTCCTAGCATTGATATTAATATGGCTTGTAGGAGTGTAGTTTCTAGTTTGGGCTCCTAGCCTTGATTATTAACATGGCTTGTAGGAGAGTAGTTTCTAGGTTAGGTTCCTAGCATTGAATACTCACATGGCTTGCAGGAGTATAGCTTCACATTTAGGTTCCTAGCATTGATTATTTACATGGCGTGCAGGACTGTAGTTTCTAGTTTATGTTCTTAGCAATGATTATTAACATGGATTGTAGGAGTGTAGTTTCTAGTTTAGGTTCCTAGTATTTATTGTTATCATGGTTTGTTGGAGTGTAGTTTCTAGTTTAGGCTCCTAGCTTTGATTATTAAGATGGCTTGTAGGAGTGTAGTTTCTCTTTTTGGCTCCTAGCAATGATTATTAACATGGCTTGTAGTAGTGCAGTTTCTAGTTTAGTCTACAAACATTGATTAATAACATGGCTTGTAGGAGTGTAGTTTCTAGGTTATGCTCCTAATATTGATTATTAACTTGGCTTGCAGTAGTGTAGTTTCGTGTTTATGCTCCTAACATTGATTATTAACATGGCTTGCAGGAGTGTAGTTTCTAGTTTAGACTTTTTGCATTGATTATTAACATGGCTTGAATGAGGTTAGTTTCTTGTTTAGGCTCCTAGCATTGATTATTAACATGGCTTGCAGGAGTGTAGTTTCTAGTTTAGGCTCATAGCATTGATTATTAAACCGCTTGTAGGAGTGTTGTTTCTATTTTAGGCTACTAGCATTGATTATTAACATGGTTTGTAGGAGTTTAGTTTCTAGTTTCGGCTCCTAGCATTATTAACATGGCTTGTAGGAGTGTAGTTTCTAGTTTAGTCTCCTAGCATTGATTAATAACGTGGTTTGTAGGAGTGTAGTTTCTAGTTTAGACTACTAGCATTGACATGGCTTGTAGGAGTTTAGTTTCTAGTAGTTTAGGCTCCTAGCATTGATTATTAACATGTCTTGTAGGAGTGTAGTTTCTAGTTTAGTCTCATAGCATTGATTATTAACATGGCTTGTAGGGTTGTCATTTCTAGTTTAGACTCCTAGCGTTGATTAGTAACACGGCTTGTAGGAGTGTAGTTTCTAGTTTAGGCTACTTGCATTGATTATTAACATGGCTTGTCGGTGTGTAGTTTCTAGTTTAGGCTGCTAGCATTGATTATTAACATGACTTGTAGGAGTGTAGTTTCTATTTTAGGCTGCTAGCATTGATTATTAACATGACCTGTAGGAGTGTAGTTTCTAATTTAGTCTCCTAACATTGGTTATTAACATGGCTTGTTGGAGTGTAGTTTCTAGTTTAGGCTGCTAGCATTGATTATTAACATGACCTGTAGGAGTGTAGTTTCTAGTTTAGGCTCCTAGCATTGATTATTAACATGGCTTGTTGGAGTGTAGTTTCTAGTTTAGGCTGCTAGCATTGATTATTAACATGACCTGTAGGAGTGTAGTTTCTAGTTTAGGCTCCTAGCATTGATTATTAACATGGCTTGTCGGAGTGTAGTTTCTAGTTTAGGCTGCTAGCATTGATTATTAACATGACCTGTAGGAGTGTAGTTTCTAGTTTAGGCTTCTAGCATTGATTATTAACATGGCTTGTCGGAGTGTAGTTTCTAGTTTAGGCTCCTAGCATTGATTATTAACATGGCTTGTAGGAGTTTAGTTTCTAGTTTAGGCTCCTAGCATTGATTATTAACATGGCTTGTCGGAGTGTAGTTTCTAGTTTCGGCTGCTAGCATTGATTATTAACATGACCTGTAGGAGTGTAGTTTCTAGTTTAGGCTTCTAGCATTGATTATCAACATGGCTTGTCGGAGTGTAGTTTCTAGTTTAGGCTCCTAGCATTGATTATTAACATGGCTTGTCGGAGTGTAGTTTCTAGTTTAGGCTCCTAGCATTGATTATTAACATGGCTTGTAAGAGTATAGTTTCTAGTTTAGGCTGCTAGCATTGATTATTAACATGACCTGTAGGAGTGTAGTTTCTAGTTTAGGCTTCTGGCATTGATTATTAACATGGCTTTTCGGAGTGTAGTTTCTAGTTTAGGCTGCTAGCATTGATTATTAACATGGCTTGTCGGAGTGTACTTTCTAGTTTAGGCTGCTGGCATTGATTATTAACATGGCTTGTAGGAGTGTAGTTTCTAGTTTAGGCTCCTAGCATTGATTATTAACATGGCTTGTAGGAGTGTAGTTTCTAGTTTACGCTCCTAGCCTTGATTGTTAACATGGCTTGTAGGAATGTAATTTCTAGTTTAGCCTCCTAGCATTGATATTAAAATGGCTTGTAGGTGTTTAGTTTCTAATTTCTTCTCCTAGCATTTATTATTAACATGATCTGTAGGAGTGTAGTTTCTAGTTTAGGCTCCTAGCATTGATTATTAACATGGCTTGTAGGAGTGTAATTTCTAGTTTAGCCTCCTAGCATTGATATTAACATGGCTTGTAGGTGTGTAGTTTCTTGTCTAGGCTCCTTGCACTGATCAACATGACTTCTAGGAGTGTAGTATCTAGTTTACACTCCTAGAATTGATTATTAACATGGCTTGCAGGAGTGTAGTTTCTAGTTTAGGCTTTTTGCATTGATTATTAACATGAACTGTAGGAGTGTAGTTTCTAGTTATGCTCCTAGCATTTATTATTAACATGGCTTGTAGGACTATAGTTTCATATTTAGGTTCCTAGCATTGATTATTAGCATGGCTTGTAGGAGTTTAGTTTCTAGTTTAGGCTCCTAGCATTGAATGTTAATATGGCTTGTAGGAGTGTTGTTTCCATTTCAGACTCCTAGCATTGATTATTAACATGGATTTTAGGAGTGTAGTTTCTAGTTTATGCTCCTAGCATTGATTATTAACATGGCCTGCAAGAGTGTAATTAATAGTTTAGGTTCCTAACATTGATTATTAAAATGGCTTGTTGGAGTATAATTTCTAGTTCAGGCTCCTAGCCTTGATTATTAACATGGCTTGTAGGAGAGTAGTTTCTAGGTTAGGTTCCTAGCATTGATTACTCACATGGCTTGCAGGAGTATAGCTTCACGTTTAGGTTCCTAGCATTGATTATTTACATGGCTTGCAGGACTGTAGTTTCTAGTTTATGTTCTTAGCATTGATTATTAACATGGATTGTAGGAGTGTAGTTAGTAGTTTAGGTTCCTAGTATTTATTGTTATCATGGTTTGTTGGAGTGTAGTTTCTAGTTTAGGCTCCTAGCTTTGATTATTAACATGGCTTGTAGGAGTGTAGTTTCTCTTTTTGGCTCCTAGCAATGATTATTAAAATGGCTTCTAGTAGTGCAGTTTCTAGTTTAGTCTCCAAACATTGATTAATAACATGGCTTGTAGGAGTGTAGTTTCTAGGTTATGCTCCTAATATTGATTATTAACATGGCTTGTAGTAGTGTAGTTTCGTGTTTATGCTCCTAACATTGATTATAAACATCGCTTGCAGGAGTGTAGTTTCTAGTTTAGACTTTTTGCATTGATTATTAACATGGCTTGAAGGAGTTTAGTTTCTAGTTTAGGCTCCTAGCATTTATTATTAACATGGCTTGTAGGAGTGTAGTTTCAAGTTTATGCTCCTGACATTGATTATTAGCATGACTTGCAGGAGTTTAGTTTCAAGTTTAGGTTCCTAGCATTGATTATTAACATGGCTTGCAGGAGTGTAGTTTCTAGTTTAGGCTCATAGCATGGATTATTAACAAGGCTTGTAGGAGTGCTGTTTCTATTTTAGGCTACTAGCATTGATTATTAACATGGTTTGTAGGAGTTTAGTTTCTAGTTTAGTCTCCTAGCATTGATTATTAACGTGGTTTGTAGGAGTGTAGTTTGTAGTTTACGCTGCTGGCATTGACATGGCTTGTAGGAGTTTAGTTTCTAGTAGTTTAGGCTCCTAGCATTCATTATTAACATGTCTTGTAGGAGTGTAGTTTCTAGTTTAGTCTCCTAGCATTGGTTATTAACATGGCTTGTAGGGGTGTAATTTCTAGTTCAGACTCCTAGCGTTGATTATAAACAAGGCTTGTAGGAGTGTAGTTTCTAGTTTAGGCTGCTTGCATTGATTATTAGCATGGCTTGTCGTTGTGTAGTTTCTAGTTTAGGCTGCTAAGATTGATTATTAACATGGCTTGTAGGAGTGTAGTTTCTATTTTAGGCTGCTAGCATTGATTATTAACATGACCTGTAGGAGTGTAGTTTCTAGTTTAGTCTCCTAGCATTGGTTATTAACATGGCTTGTAGGGGTGTAGTTTCTATTTTAGGCTGATAGCATTGATTATTAACATGACCTGTAAGAGTGTAGTTTCTAGTTTATTCTCTTAGCATTGGTTATTAACATGGCTTGTAGGGGTGTCATTTCTAGTTTAGACTCCCAGCATTGATTATTAACATGGCTTGCTGGAGTATAATTTCTAGTTCAGGATCCTAGCATTGATTATTAACATGGCTTGTAGGAGTGTAGTTTCTAGTTTGGGCTCCTAGCATTGATATTAATATGGCTTGTAGGAGTGTAGTTTCTAGTTTGGGCTCCTAGCCTTGATTATTAACATGGCTTGTAGGAGAGTAGTTTCTAGGTTAGGTTCCTAGCATTGAATACTCACATGGCTTGCAGGAGTATAGCTTCACATTTAGGTTCCTAGCATTGATTATTTACATGGCGTGCAGGACTGTAGTTTCTAGTTTATGTTCTTAGCATTGATTATTAACATGGATTGTAGGAGTGTAGTTTCTAGTTTAGGTTCCTAGTATTTATTGTTATCATGGTTTGTTGGAGTGTAGTTTCTAGTTTAGGCTCCTAGCTTTGATTATTAAGATGGCTTGTAGGAGTGTAGTTTCTCTTTTTGGCTCCTAGCAATGATTATTAACATGGCTTGTAGTAGTGCAGTTTCTAGTTTAGTCTACAAACATTGATTAATAACATGGCTTGTAGGAGTGTAGTTTCTAGGTTATGCTCCTAATATTGATTATTAACTTGGCTTGCAGTAGTGTAGTTTCGTGTTTATGCTCCTAACATTGATTATTAACATGGCTTGCAGGAGTGTAGTTTCTAGTTTAGACTTTTTGCATTGATTATTAACATGGCTTGAATGAGGTTAGTTTCTTGTTTAGGCTCCTAGCATTGATTATTAACATGGCTTGCAGGAGTGTAGTTTCTAGTTTAGGCTCATAGCATTGATTATTAAACCGCTTGTAGGAGTGTTGTTTCTATTTTAGGCTACTAGCATTGATTATTAACATGGTTTGTAGGAGTTTAGTTTCTAGTTTCGGCTCCTAGCATTATTAACATGGCTTGTAGGAGTTTAGTTTCTAGTTTAGTCTCCTAGCATTGATTAATAACGTGGTTTGTAGGAGTGTAGTTTCTAGTTTAGACTACTAGCATTGACATGGCTTGTAGGAGTTTAGTTTCTAGTAGTTTAGGCTCCTAGCATTGATTATTAACATGTCTTGTAGGAGTGTAGTTTCTAGTTTAGTCTCCTAGCATTGATTATTAACATGGCTTGTAGGGTTGTCATTTCTAGTTTAGACTCCTAGCGTTGATTAGTAACACGGCTTGTAGGAGTGTAGTTTCTAGTTTAGGCTACTTGCATTGATTATTAACATGGCTTGTCGGTGTGTAGTTTCTAGTTTAGGCTGCTAGCATTGATTATTAACATGACTTGTAGGAGTGTAGTTTCTATTTTAGGCTGCTAGAATTGATTATTAACATGACCTGTAGGAGTGTAGTTTCTAATTTAGTCTCCTAACATTGGTTATTAACATGGCTTGTTGGAGTGTAGTTTCTAGTTTAGGCTGCTAGCATTGATTATTAACATGACCTGTAGGAGTGTAGTTTCTAGTTTAGGCTCCTAGCATTGATTATTAACATGGCTTGTTGGAGTGTAGTTTCTAGTTTAGGCTGCTAGCATTGATTATTAACATGACCTGTAGGAGTGTAGTTTCTAGTTTAGGCTCCTAGCATTGATTATTAACATGGCTTGTCGGAGTGTAGTTTCTAGTTTAGGCTGCTAGCATTGATTATTAACATGACCTGTAGGAGTGTAGTTTCTAGTTTAGGCTTCTAGCATTGATTATTAACATGGCTTGTCGGAGTGTAGTTTCTAGTTTAGGCTCCTAGCATTGATTATTAACATGGCTTGTAGGAGTTTAGTTTCTAGTTTAGGCTCCTAGCATTGATTATTAACATGGCTTGTCGGAGTGTAGTTTCTAGTTTAGGCTGCTAGCATTGATTATTAACATGACCTGTAGGAGTGTAGTTTCTAGTTTAGGCTTCTAGCATTGATTATCAACATGGCTTGTCGGAGTGTAGTTTCTAGTTTAGGCTCCTAGCATTGATTATTAACATGGCTTGTCGGAGTGTAGTTTCTAGTTTAGGCTCCTAGCATTGATTATTAACATGGCTTGTAAGAGTATAGTTTCTAGTTTAGGCTGCTAGCATTGATTATTAACATGACCTGTAGGAGTGTAGTTTCTAGTTTAGGCTTCTGGCATTGATTATTAACATGGCTTGTCGGAGTGTAGTTTCTAGTTTAGGCTGCTAGCATTGATTATTAACATGGCTTGTCGGAGTGTACTTTCTAGTTTAGGCTGCTGGCATTGATTATTAACATGGCTTGTAGGAGTGTAGTTTCTAGTTTAGGCTCCTAGCATTGATTATTAACATGGCTTGTAGGAGTGTAGTTTCTAGTTTACGCTCCTAGCCTTGATTGTTAACATGGCTTGTAGGAATGTAATTTCTAGTTTAGCCTCCTAGCATTGATATTAAAATGGCTTGTAGGTGTTTAGTTTCTAATTTCTTCTCCTAGCATTTATTATTAACATGACCTGTAGGAGTGTAGTTTCTAGTTTAGGCTCCTAGCATTGATTATTATCATGGCTTGTAGGAGTGTAATTTCTAGTTTAGCCTCCTAGCATTGATATTAACATGGCTTGTAGGTGTGTAGTTTCTTGTCTAGGCTCCTTGCACTGATCAACATGACTTCTAGGAGTGTAGTATCTAGTTTACACTCCTAGAATTGATTATTAACATGGCTTGCAGGAGTGTAGTTTCTAGTTTAGGCTTTTTGCATTGATTATTAACATGAACTGTAGGAGTGTAGTTTCTAGTTATGCTCCTAGCATTTATTATTAACATGGCTTGTAGGACTATAGTTTCATATTTAGGTTCCTAGCATTGATTATTAGCATGGCTTGTAGGAGTTTAGTTTCTAGTTTAGGCTCCTAGCATTGAATGTTAATATGGCTTGTAGGAGTGTTGTTTCCATTTCAGACTCCTAGCATTGATTATTAACATGGATTTTTGTGGAGTTTCTAGTTTATGCTCCTAGCATTGATTATTAACATGGCCTGCAAGAGTGTAATTAATAGTTTAGGTTCCTAACATTGATTATTAAAATGGCTTGTTGGAGTATAATTTCTAGTTCAGGCTCCTAGCCTTGATTATTAACATGGCTTGTAGGAGAGTAGTTTCTAGGTTAGGTTCCTAGCATTGATTACTCACATGGCTTGCAGGAGTATAGCTTCAATGCTTAGGTTCCTAGCATTGATTATTTACATGGCTTGCAGGACTGTAGTTTCTAGTTTATGTTCTTAGCATTGATTATTAACATGGATTGTAGGAGTGTAGTTAGTAGTTTAGGTTCCTAGTATTTATTGTTATCATGGTTTGTTGGAGTGTAGTTTCTAGTTTAGGCTCCTAGCTTTGATTATTAACATGGCTTGTAGGAGTGTAGTTTCTCTTTTTGGCTCCTAGCAATGATTATTAAAATGGCTTCTAGTAGTGCAGTTTCTAGTTTAGTCTCCAAACATTGATTAATAACATGGCTTGTAGGAGTGTAGTTTCTAGGTTATGCTCCTAATATTGATTATTAACATGGCTTGTAGTAGTGTAGTTTCTGTTTATGCTCCTAACATTGATTATAAACATCGCTTGCAGGAGTGTAGTTTCTAGTTTAGACTTTTTGCATTGATTATTAACATGGCTTGAAGGAGTTTAGTTTCTAGTTTAGGCTCCTAGCATTTATTATTAACATGGCTTGTAGGAGTGTAGTTTCAAGTTTATGCTCCTGACATTGATTATTAGCATGACTTGCAGGAGTTTAGTTTCAAGTTTAGGTTCCTAGCATTGATTATTAACATGGCTTGCAGGAGTGTAGTTTCTAGTTTAGGCTCATAGCATGGATTATTAACAAGGCTTGTAGGAGTGCTGTTTCTATTTTAGGCTACTAGCATTGATTATTAACATGGTTTGTAGGAGTTTAGTTTCTAGTTTAGTCTCCTAGCATTGATTATTAACGTGGTTTGTAGTGTAGTATGTAGTTTACACTGCTGGCATTGACATGGCTTGTAGGAGTTTAGTTTCTAGTAGTTTAGGCTCCTAGCATTCATTATTAACATGTCTTGTAGGAGTGTAGTTTCTAGTTTAGTCTCCTAGCATTGGTTATTAACATGGCTTGTAGGGGTGTAATTTCTAGTTCAGACTCCTAGCGTTGATTATAAACAAGGCTTGTAGGAGTGTAGTTTCTAGTTTAGGCTGCTTGCATTGATTATTAGCATGGCTTGTCGTTGTGTAGTTTCTAGTTTAGGCTGCTAAGATTGATTATTAACATGGCTTGTAGGAGTGTAGTTTCTATTTTAGGCTGCTAGCATTGATTATTAACATGACCTGTAGGAGTGTAGTTTCTAGTTTAGTCTCCTAGCATTGGTTATTAACATGGCTTGTAGGGGTGTAGTTTCTATTTTAGGCTGATAGCATTGATTATTAACATGACCTGTAAGAGTGTAGTTTCTAGTTTATTCTCTTAGCATTGGTTATTAACATGGCTTGTAGGGGTGTCATTTCTAGTTTAGACTCCCAGCATTGATTATTAACATGGCTTGTAGGAGTGTAGTTTCTAGTTTAGGCTGCTTGCATTGATTATTAACATGGCTTGTCGGTGTGTAGTTCCTAGTTTAGGCTGCTAGCATTGATTATTAACATGGCTTGTAGGAGTGTAGTTTCTAGTTTAGGCTGCTTGCATTGATTATTAGCATGGCTTGTCGGTGTGTAGTTCCTAGTTTAGGCTGCTAGCATTGATTATTAACATGGCTTGTAGGAGTGTAGTTTCTATTTTAGGCTGCTAGCATTGAATGTTAATATGGCTTGTAGGAGTGTTGTTTCTAGTTCAGGCTTCTAGCATTGATTATTAACATGGATTTTAGGAGTGTAGTTTCTAGTTTAGGCTCCTAGCATTGATTATTAACATGGCCTGCAAGAGTGTAGTTTCTAGCTTAGGTTCCTAGCATTGATTATTAAAATGGCTTGCTGGAGTGTAGTTTCTAGTTCAGACTCCTAGCACTGATTATTAACATGGCTTGTCGGAGTGCAGTTTCTAGTTTAGGCACTTAACATTGATTATTAACATGGCGTGTAGGAGGGTAGTTTCTAGTTTGGGCTCCTACCATTGATATTAACATGGCTTGTAAGAGTGTAGTTTCTAGTTTAGGCTTCTAGCATTGGTTATTAACATGGCTTGCAGGAGTGTCTTTTCTACTTTACGCTCCTAGCATTGATTATTAACATGGGTTGCAGGAGTGTAGTTTCTATTTTTGGCTCCTAGCATTGATTATTAACATGGTTTTCAGGAGTGTAATTTCTAGTTTAGGCTCCTAGCATTGATAGCAATATGGCTTGTAGGAGTGTAGTTTCTAGTTTAGGTTTCTAGAATTGATTATTAACGTTGCTTGTAGGAGTGTAGTTTCTACTTTAGGCTCCTAGTATTGATAGTAATATGGCTTGTAGGAGTGTAGTTTCTAGTTTAGGTTCCTCGTATTGATTGTTAGCATGGCTTGTAGGAGTGCAGTTTCTAGTTTGCGCTCCTAGCCTTGATTGTTAACATGGCTTGTAGGAATGTAATTTCTAGTTTAGCCTCCTAGCATTGATATTAACATGGCTTGTAGGTGTGTAGTTTCTAATTTAGTCTCCTAGCATTTATTATTAACATTGCTTGTAGGAGTGTACTTTCTAGTTTAGGCTCCTAGCATTGATTATAAACATGGCTTGTAGGAGTTTAGTTTCTAGTTTAGGCTCCTAGCATTGATTATTAACATGGCTTGTAGGAGTGTAGTTTCTAGTTTAGGCTCCTAGCATTGATTATTAACATGGCTTGTAGGAGTGTAATTTCTAGTTTAGCCTCCTAGCATTGATATTAACATGGCTTGTAGGTGTGTAGTTTCTAGTTTAGGCTCCTTACACTGATCAACATGACTTCTAGGAGTGTAGTATCTAGTTTTGGCTCCTAGAATTGATTATTAACATGGCTTGCAGGAGTGTAGTTTCTAGTTTAGGCTTTTTGCATTGATTATTAACATGACCTGTAGGAGTGTAGTTTCTAGTTTATGCTCCTAGCATTTATTATTAACATGGCTTGTAGGAGTGTAGTTTCTAGTTTAGGCTCCTAGCATTAATTATTAACATGTCTTGTAGGAGTGTAGTTTCACATTTAGGTTCCTAGCATTGATTATTAGCATGGCTTGTAGGAGTGTAGTTTCAAGTTTAGGCTCCTAGCATTGAATGTTAATATGGCTTGTAGGAGTGTTGTTTCTAGTTCAGGCTCTTAGCATTGATTATTAACATGGATTTTAGGAGTGTAGTTTCTAGTTTAGGCTCCTAGCATTGATTATTAACATGGCCAGCAGGAGTTTTTGCATTGATTATTAACATGACCTGTAGGAGTGTAGTTTCTAGTTTATGCTCCTAGCATTGACTATTAACATGGCCTGCAAGAGTGTAATTAATAGTTTAGGTTCCTAGCATTGATTATTAAAATGGCTTGCTGGAGTATAATTTCTAGTTCAGGATCCTAGCATTGATTATTAACATGGCTTGTAGGAGTGTAGTTTCTAGTTTGGGCTCCTAGCATTGATATTAATATGGCTTGTAGGAGTGTAGTTTCTAGTTTGGGCTCCTAGCCTTGATTATTAACATGGCTTGTAGGAGAGTAGTTTCTAGGTTAGGTTCCTAGCATTGAATACTCACATGGCTTGCAGGAGTATAGCTTCACATTTAGGTTCCTAGCATTGATTATTTACATGGCTTGCAGGACTGTAGTTTCTAGTTTATGTTCTTAGCATTGATTATTAACATGGATTGTAGGAGTGTAGTTTCTAGTTTAGGTTCCTAGTATTTATTGTTATCATGGTTTGTTGGAGTGTAGTTTCTAGATTTGGCTCCTAGCTTTGATTATTAAGATGGCTTGTAGGAGTGTAGTTTCTCTTTTTGGCTCCTAGCAATGATTATTAACATGGCTTGTAGTAGTGCAGTTTCTAGTTTAGTCTACAAACATTGATTAATAACATGGCTTGTAGGAGTGTAGTTTCTATGTTATGCTCCTAATATTGATTATTAACTTTGCTTGCAGTAGTGTAGTTTTGTGTTTATGCTCCTAACATTGATTATTAACATGGCTTGCAGGAGTGTAGTTTCTAGTTTAGACTTTTTGCATTGATTATTAACATGGCTTGAATGAGGTTAGTTTCTTGTTTAGGCTCCTAGCATTGATTATTAACATGGCTTGCAAGAGTGTAGTTTCTAGTTTAGGCTCATAGCATTAATTATTAAACCGGCTTGTAGGAGTGTTGTTTCTATTTTAGGCTACTAGCATTGATTATTAACATGGTTTGTAGGAGTTTAGTTTCTAGTTTCGGCTCCTAGCATTATTAACATGGCTTGTAGGAGTGTAGTTTCTAGTTTAGTCTCCTAGCATTGATTAATAACGTGGTTTGTAGGAGTGTAGTTTCTAGTTTAGACTACTAGCATTGACATGGCTTGTAGGAGTTTAGTTTCTAGTAGTTTAGGCTCCTAGCATTGATTATTAACATGTCTTGTAGGAGTGTAGTTTCTAGTTTAGTCTCCTAGCATTGATTATTAACATGGCTTGTAGGGGTGTCATTTCTAGTTTAGACTCCTAGCGTTGATTAGTAACATGGCTTGTAGGAGTGTAGTTTCTAGTTTAGGCTACTTGCATTGATTATTAACATGGCTTGTAGGAGTGTAGTTTCTAGTTTAGGCTACTTGCATTGATTATTAACATGGCTTGTCGGTGTGTAGTTTCTAGTTTAGGCTGCTAGCATTGATTATTAACATGACTTGTAGGAGTGTAGTTTCTATTTTAGGCTGCTAGCATTGATTATTAACATGACCTGTAGGAGTGTAGTTTCTAATTTAGTCTCCTAGCATTGGTTATTAACATGGCTTGTAGGGGTGTAGTTTCTATTTTAGGCGGCTAGCATTGATTATTAGCATGACCTGTAAGAGTGTAGTTTACAGTTTAGGCTCCTAGCATTGATTATTAACATGGCTTGTCGGAGTGTAGTTTCTAGTTTAGGCTGCTAGCATTGATTATTAACATGACCTGTAGGAGTGTAGTTTCTAGTTTAGGCTTCTAGCATTGATTATCAACATGGCTTGTCGGAGTGTAGTTTCTAGTTTAGGCTCCTAGCATTGATTATTAACATGGCTTGTCGGAGTGTAGTTTCTAGTTTAGGCTCCTAGCATTGATTATTAACATGGCTTGTAAGAGTATAGTTTCTAGTTTAGGCTGCTAGCATTGATTATTAACATGACCTGTAGGAGTGTAGTTTCTAGTTTAGGCTTCTGGCATTGATTATTAACATGGCTTGTCGGAGTGTAGTTTCTAGTTTAGGCTGCTAGCATTGATTATTAACATGGCTTGTCTGAGTGTACTTTCTAGTTTAGGCTGCTGGCATTGATTATTAACATGGCTTGTAGGGGTGTAATTTCTAGTTTAGGCTCCTAGCATTGATTATTAACATGGCTTGTAAGAGTGTAGTTTCTAGTTTAGGCTGCTAGCATTGATTATTAACATGACCTGTAGGAGTGTAGTTTCTAGTTTAGGCTGCCAGCATTGATTATTAAAATGGCTTGTCGGAGTGTAGTTTCTAGTTTAGGCTTCTGGCATTGATTATTAACATGGCTTGTCGGAGTGTAGTTTCTAGTTTAGGCTGCTAGCATTGATTATTAACATGGCTTGTCGGAGTGTACTTTCTAGTTTAGGCTGCTGGCATTGATTATTAACATGGCTTGTCGGAGTGTAGTTTCTAGTTTAGGCTGCTAGCATTGATTGTTAACATGGCTTGTTGGAGTGTAGTTTCTAGTTTAGGCTGCTGGCATTGATTATTAACATGGCTTGTAGAGGTGTAATTTCTAGTTTAGACTCCTAGCGTTGATTATTAACATGGCTTGTCAGAGTGTAGTTTCTAGTTTAGGCTGCTGGCATTGATTATTAACATGGCTTGTAAGAGTGTAGTTTCTAGTTTAAGCTGCTAGCATTGATTATTAACATCTTCACATTTTCCTCTACTTTTTCTTTATGTCGGTAGGTTTATCATGTTGGCATTGCCTAAAAAAAGTCACTATCAGGTGGAAAATGTCTGACAATAATCAACATGCTAGAAAGGAGAGATGCAGGCCATCCCTGTTGAAGCAGCATATTCTGTCAATTATATCCTCCCAGGCTGACAAATGTTGGACTACCTTTGCCTAACACCAGAAGTAAGCCAATTATTGAATTCAGTCATCTTTTTGTCATATCACAGCATCATCATTGGAGAAGGTAGAATGCTGCTCAGTGCTAGGCTCATACCTGCTCTGGGCACATAGTCTAAGAGCTCCATCATATCTCTCTTCATATAGTCTAAAGAAGTACACTTCAAGGGATTGACACCAGCATGTGCTATGACAGTCATAATGGCATTTGTTGTTCATGGACTTGAGTGCATGTGTGATCTGATGGATCATGGCACCAGACCAGCAACTAGCACTCTTTTCTTGCTCATATTGGTAAATTGAACATCTGTATGTGTTACAATGGAGTCACCTGTAAGAAGAATGTTTTGTTGGGTTGATGGCTGCCTTATGGGCTCAGCATCTGTTACTTTGGGACTTATGTGAAGAAGTAGGCTTAGTTTACTGAGTGCACTTTGTGCCTGTATTGCATTTTGGATGGATCTCGGGTTTAGGCAAGTTAATCCTTAGAACCTCAGCATATGATGGATTATGTGCATTGTGAGGCCTTGGAGAGCTGTGTTGTGTGGTATACTACTTATGATTTTAGTGTAAGAGTTTATTGTCTGTGAGATTTTTGCCTCTAAGAATATTATATATGTACATCTCTCACAAACCGTGTTATGCTGTTTGAGTAATAAATTATCATCAGACAACATGAGACAATTCTAAATCTAATCCTAAACTATTCTTTGGATTTGATTTTTTTCTTAATTTGTATTGGTTGTGAGGTCAGAATTAAAAAAAATATTGCATAACTGAATTATCTTAGTAACTAAGGTTTTATTTATTATTATTTATTTGACATTTGTTTACCGGGGTGCTCTGACTGGGTCTACAGAATCCATTTTCAGCAGAGGCCCTGGAAGAAAAGCTGCATATACAGTACAATACAAATACAGTATAATCCAATACAATAAACATTACATTAGAAATACTATATAAAAATAAGTTGAAAGAACAAACTGCTAGAAGATGCTGAAATATAGTACCACACATCCAGACAATTCTATACACTTAAAACACTACAGACAATAATAGTCACTCTCACCATACATGATGTAGACATTGTCCAAAAAAGTAGTGTGTAGGTAATGCATTGTGTGACATTGACTGTAATAGTACAAGCAAAATAGAATGTTAGTTTCAGTTAAGAAAGTTAGTGATGCAGATAGATAGTGAGAGAGTTAGGAAAAATAGAAGCAGTAAAGCCTGAGCAGTAGCTTAAGGATATGGTATAGAAGCAGAGAAGGAGTTAGAAGAGCCTTAGGATCTTGCAGTCTGTGAGGGATTGAAATGTGACAGAAAGAGGAAGACCTGTGCATTAGGCAGGCTTTATGCAGGAGCAGAGCCATGTATTTTTGAGATGATTTTTTTAAAGAGGCTTAGAAATGGGTTAGTGGAGGTATAGACCTGGTAGCATACCTCTCAACCTGGAAACATAAAAAATCTGGACAAGGCCCATGAAGAATAGGTACAAATCTGTACGCTGATTAACATCTAATTTACATACATAATTATGTAACCCCACCCACTCCAATGGAATTGTGGGATACCAACTTTCGAATGCAAACTGAAGAACAGACAACCAAAACATGGCACCAGAGTCCGCCTGTAGCCATTCCAATGTCCCGTTACCTGGCTATTTCACCCCATTTACCATAAACACTAATGTATGCATACTGCTTTACTTCTACAATAATTTGGATTTTATTTTTACATTTTACAGCACAACAATACAGAAACACTTCAAGACATCATCTGGTAAACAAAGCAATACTATCTCACAATGAAAATAGGCTTGACATTAAAACTTCTTTGCCCTTGAAACTTACATTCATTATAACAGCATTGAAACCCACACCACATCCAAAGAAAATGCATCTGGCCAGTGGTGGATAAAGATTACCTTTGGGCTGTTTTCATATCATTGGCCCCTTGCACACAAAACAAGAAACATACATGCGTTCTTTGATACACCTTCCTGACTTTATTAATTTATATTCCTTGTATAATACAACACACATGTTAGAGCACATTTTAAATTTATTGTTTGAGCATTTTACCAGTAATCTGTACTGTAGGCAATGAAACAAAACACATGAACCAATAATGACAAAACTGCCCAATTCAGAACATTTCCATCATAAAAGTCTGCTTCCACACCCACACTATAAATAGAATGACAGTAGTATAAGCCACATGCATCTTGCACAGCGTCTCGCACTTATTTTCAATTTCATTTTTTTGGAGGGAGGGGGACAAAAGGTCAAAAACCAGGAACACGTTTTAAACATTGTTTGTATAATTTTGTAAAGATGCTGGAATAAAATGCTGTGTTACCATCATGCATTGCACTGGCAAGTTTTGAACCCAGGACTGTATACACTACAGTCAGAACAACATACCACTATGCCAAATCAGCAATTGCCTGAAAAGTAGGAAGACTGAAACTTAATAGCCATCATTTAGTGAATTCATTTCTCACTTCTCAACATAGCTCTTAACCTCAACACAAAAAACATGGACAAACAACAAAGCCAGTAATGGGGGAATACAAATTCAGTTCTCACTTCTCACTCACCATATCTCTGAACTGTTAGCACACAAACAATAATGGGGGAATACAAATTGTGTTCTCACTTATCATAGCTCTAAACTCTTAGCACAAAAAAAATGTTCTTACTTCTCATCATAGCTCTCTCAACTATTAGTACAAAAAAAATCTGGACAAAGCTCAGAGCATAGCTTTCAACTGTTAGCAGAAAAAAAATGTTCTCACTTCTCATCATAGCTCTCAACTTTCTCAGAAATGTTGGTGGCTAGGGATAGTAGGCTCTTTTTTTACCCTGTACCAAAGGTACAGGGTTTGAGCCTGAATACCTCTAACCACCAAGTGTATTATATGGGGAAGCCTGTATATGCTTTAGTTGTTTTCTTTTCTTATCTGTTTAAATTAATTATTGGCAGTCAGTATATGTTTAGTTGTTTTATATCATTATTTTATATATTTACTTAGATGCTGTAATCATTGTGCTAATTCTGACACCACAACATCTGGAAAAGTATTTAAAACTCTCTAAGCTTATATTTAGTAACTCTTGTAAAGAGCTGCATTTTTCCTATGTTTTTGTTCTAACTGTTGGTATTAAACCCTGATTTCATTATTAAGAGACAGACTAGTTCAGACATTGAAATTGTTTTGAGGCAGATTAGAAGTGATTTTACTATTGGCTGGTGAGTTCCAAGTGTTTTCTTAAAGTCTGACTTTACTGTAAAACTGCTACTGATTTGAATTGATTCCAGCTCAATCAACAAAAGAGCTAAGTGACTGAAGAATTTTCAATTCTTTGTGATGTTTTAAATTTTTTAATAATCTGTATATGTTTAGTCTGTTTCCTTTCTTATTTGTTTTAAGTGGGTTTTAACAGTGTTTTTTTCGGTTTTAGCTGTGTTTTAAATTATTAAGCCATTTTAATTGGCATTTTGTTGATTTTGACCCTACAACATAATTATAAAGCTTTAAAGCTCTTTAAGCCTATATTCAGTCACTTCAGTAAATAGTAGCTTTGTTTTCCTTTTTACCTGCTGAAATTAAACCCTGGTTTCCTTAATGTTAGAGGAATGAAAGGCAGACTAGTTCATGAGTTCTTATTGCTTTAAGGAAGGTTAGAAGTATATTTGGCTGCTGACTGAGTTCTGAGGGCTTTTATAAAACTTTTGCTCTGCTTTTAAACTTCTGCTGGTTTGAAATAATCCCAGACCTCTCAACAAGAGAGCTGTGGATGAACATGTTTAATTCCTTTCCTGTATGTTTTTCAGTTCATTTAAAAATCTTTCCTTGTTTTAAATGTTTCGATTTCTTGTTATCTGTGCTGTTATATAACAGCTCATATCAGTTTAGCTGTTTTACATAATTATTAAATTGTTTTAACCAGTGTTTTGTTTATTTTTAACCCTACAATATCTGGGGAAAGTTTTTTTTTTTAAACCTTTTTAAGTCTATATTCAACATTTTCACACACACACACACACACACACACACACACACACACACACACACACACACACACGTATCTTAACTGAATACACACACACACAATAACGAGTTCAGCTTACCCTGAGTATCTTAACTGAATAACGAGTTCAGCTTACCCCGAGTATCTTAACTGAATAACGAGTTCAGCTTTCAGCTTACCCTGAGTAGTTCACATTCCCTGCTCTGCCGTTTCAGCTTCCTGGCTGCACACAAGTTCCTCTGCCATTCCCGTGTTCCTCATTCCTGCCATTCCTCTGCCATTCCCGTGTTCCTCATTCCTGCCGTTTCCTCTGCCATTCCTGCGTTCCTGCCATTTCAGCTTCCTGGCCACCTACAAGTTCCTCTGCTATTCCCGCCAGCTTGCAATTTAATTCAGCCAGCCAGAAACGATGATGTGAGCTCCTTGAGCTCATTTCCGACTGGCTGGTAGCCTGACAGAGATGATGTCATTGCGCACGTGATGACGTCAGCTCCGATAGTGCGAAAATTTAAAAAAAATCGGAAATGAAGGGGTGCCACTCGGGAATCGTGGCACCCCTTCATTTGGACCCCAAAACTTGGTAAAAACCGAGTAATTTGGAATGGTTGGGAGGTCTGCCTGGTAGCTAGAGGTAGTAAATTCCAAAGTGTAGATACAGAGTATGAATACAGAGAGTGACTAGATTTTCTTGTGGGTTTTGAGATAGCTAAGAGATTTTTTTTCTTCTGATCGTAGGGATCCATTTGGTGTGTAAGGTGTGATTAGAATGGTTAGTGCAGGGCAGGCAGTAGGCTTGAAAATAAGGTTGTATAAGGTGAATAGCTGAGTAAAGGCAAGTTGGTTGGGGAGCTCAAGCCAGTTTAATTCTAGGAGTGGTTTACAGTGGTGTTATTTAGAGTTTTTGGCAAACTTTGCAACTTTGTTGTAGCACTGTTCCAACTTGCTTAGGGTAGAAAAATGAGTTAAGATAGGGGCACTATAAAGAAGGGAGGGAAGTAAAAATGTTTTTGCAAGGGTAGTTTTCATTGCTGCAGTAAAGAAATGTTTGTTTCTATATGAGTCCCCATTTTTTATGAGTTTTCTTTATATTTTGCAGTATATGGGGGTCAAATGAAAGTTTATTGTCAATGATAACACCTAGAAGTTTGGTTTACTGCACTATTTCAATGACTGTTTTTAGATGCAAGGATGTTGAAATGATCAGTGACAGGGGAGGTATTTTTGGGATGAAAGAGTACTAGTTTTGTCTTCTTTGGATGAAGAGAGTTGTTCTTAGGTTCTGGCAGAGTTACTGGGAGACGAGTTTATAATCAGAAGTAAAAAAATGTAAGTAGTTTTCTGAGTTTTCTGTGAGATTAGGGAGATCTTAACCTCATGTTTAGGATGCTTTGAAGGTAAAACTGAGTGGGGACGTGATTTGGAGGAAAAACAAAAAGAGACAGAGAGAAGAAAAAAAGCAAATGCAAAAGGAAATGGTTGAGTTGAGAAAAAGGATGAAGTGAAAAAAGTGTAGAAATGAGGATGATTAATGTTTTGCATCAGAATGTTTTGGAAAAGAAGTCACTGAATGGAATTTTGAAGTTGAAATCACTGTTGCAAATTGGATAAGGCTGTAGGGAAAAATTTCCTATGGCAAAGTTTTAAAAATACAGCAAGATGGTGACAAGCTATTTACTGCTGACTGATGTTTATCTGCTGTTTTATTCACATGGAATGATAGACTTATCTGCATTGTATTAAAGTGCAAAATTATAATAAGAGAATGAGGTAATTGGGATTTTTGGAAAGCATACCACTGCCTGGCTTAATGGAGGAGAAAAATGTGAAATGGATGACAGCACTGTCACATTAAGGAACTGAAAGACATTTTTCACTCTGAATGATGCAATGGTTTCCAGGCAAAATTCTGCAATCCTTTGGGAAATTGTTGTTTTCTTGGCTAGCTTGAGTGTCTGAAATAAACTTAGCAACTTGTCTTAACCATAGAAAGGGTCTTTAATAATTATGCTGATGGAAAAATGTAAAGATCCAAGTCTTGTTCAGATATATATCTCAACCTCTTTGCTCAAGAAGTATGGACACAGCCAAAAATAATGGGAGGGCAAAGGCTCAAAACCAGAGACATATTAAATATTAGTAACCACAGCAAGCCAGGAAGCAATGAATGTCACAGCACAATTCCACAGAAAATATGTTTATTCACCACAAACAATTTGTTAAATGCTTTTGTTCAAGTGTATACTGAACTTCATCAGAACAATTAAGTCAATCTCAACTTAGTAATGATACAATTTCCAAATATCACATGACCAGCAAAGACTCAACACTTAAAGACACAGAGATTTAAAATTCCAATTCTAACCCAAGTGAATCCCCCCCACACACATCTAAATATCAAAATACTTTAATTTTAAAATGGAAGCTAATGAACAACACTCATTTAATCCTAGTTGAACAGTTGCGTTCAAGTTAATCTGCCATAAAACTTCCTTATAATTTAAGTGTGCTGCAGTAAAGCAAAGCTATGGAGCGTATCATCATGGAACTCATAAACAAAGACATTGGGAACCTCCAAACACTGGATCCTACCCAATTTGGCTTTGTTAAGGGCAGATCTTGCCTCTTGAACCTGGTCAATTTCTTTGAAACAGTCACCAAGGCCATAGACGAAGGGAAGGTAGTCCACACAGCCTACCTTGACCTTGCAAAAGCCTTCGACACAATACCCCACTCAGACATCGTAAATAAGCTCACCAGCTTAAATATCAACCCCTATGTCACAAGATGGGTTGCAAACTGGCTTAGGGATAGAACCCACATGGTCAGAATTGCAGGTGCCATGTCAGACTCTAAACCAGTTACAAGTGGCATCCCACAAGGCTCAGTCCTGGGACCTCTCTTGTTCGGTATATATTTCTCTGAGGTACACGCTAACACTGGAGGACTATGGCTGACAAAGTTTGCAGATGACTGCAAACTGGGGGCCATAATCAACTTGCCGGCTGACACAAGCATCCTCCAAAAAGGTCTCACAGAGACGGATAACTGGTGCCAGAGCCATGGCCTAAAGCTAAATGCCAAAATGTGCATAGTCATCCCCTTTGGGAAAAACAAAGTGCCCACAAATTACCACATAGGTGGTAATCCATTAAGTACAGAAGAAATAATTAGGGATTTGGGGACCCAAGTAGATTGCAATCTCTCCTTTGACAATCACATTGCCAAAGTGGTTAGAAAGACATTCTTTATAGCCCACCTTATCACGAAGGGGTTCACATCTAGATCAAGAGAGGTCATTGTGCCTCTCTGCTCATCACTCATCAGGCCCATAATTGAATACAATGCCCCATTTGGGATGTACCTTACCCAACACCTGCTACAACTAGAAATACCCCAAAAGTACCTCACCAAGAGGATCAAGGGACTCAAACAGATGCCCTACGCAGTTAGGTTAAAGAAACTCCAGCTCTACTCAGTTGCTTACCACATACTTAGAGGCGATCTGTGCCTGACGTATAAAGCCATGTCCAACCCAGAATTAAAGGACATGCTCCGCCTCAAGAAATCCAAATCCATGATAACTACACACTCCTGTGACTTAAACCTCAGCACAGAAATAAATAGAACATGCTGGAGGGACAGATTCCTATCCCAGAGTCTCCCCTTACTCTGGGACAAAATCCCAATTCAAGTGAGACAGAGCCCCTCAATGACCCTCTTCAAGAAGAATCTTGACGTTTGGATGGGAGATCGTAAATTTACCCCTGGGATCTCTTCTGTGTCACCGCTAGACAGAGGCACGGTAAACTAACCTTAAATGGGCTATCTTCTGTAACCTACTATACAGAGGCACAGTCAACTAATCTAAGAAGGGTGGCGAAAGCCAAACACACTCTGGCTAGGCTTGTAAATGCCCTAGGGTAGATAGCCTAGTATCAACCTATGAACTATAATTTTTACCTTGTTCATCAAACTTAACATAATTTAAAACATGAAGCTTATAATCATGTCCCTGATTAATACTAATGTGCCTATACAATGCATTGGTAATTTTTTTATTTTTTATATCTAAAAATGTTTGTATACTCTATCTCTTAGTCTCCTTGAAGTCTTCCCTATATAAAAACTTGGACATGTGTCACATAAAGCTGCATGTACTACGTTACAAGAATTACAATTGAAATATTGGTTGCATCCATATTTTCTGTTAGCTATGACCGCATACTCTTTGGCAAGTATGTGTTTACACTGGCTACAACTCCAACACTTATATGTGCCAGGTTTTTTTTTTTGCGTGGGTTTGTCAAACTATGGGTGTTACCTTTTTCTAATAATTGTTTAAAAGATGTGTCCTTTCTAAACACTATCCTAGGCTTTGTTCCAAGTGTTAGTATTATGTCAATGTCATTAAAAAAAATCCACCAATTATTGTTCATAATGTTCATTATTTCTTGTGAATCAAAACAATAGGTAGTAATAAATACCATTTTATCCAATTGGCCTGCATTCTCAGCTGGAGATAGCATACTTTGATTGCTATTTAAAATGGGAAAGTAAGTGCCATTTTCTCTCTTATGTACTACCTCAAGTTTAATGCTGTTAACTAACTCAAAAGGATAACCTCTTGCCGTAACAAATTCCATTAGTTTACCACATTAAGTCAAAAATTGGTATGTTCTGAAACCATAAGGGCTACTCACACAAACTGGCCTTTAACTACGGCCTTTTTCTGGTATTGTGTGTGCCCATTTGATTAATGAAAGTACGAATTCGAAAATGTAGGTTTTCGATATACATTGGAGACATATTTACTGTTCACCCTATCCTTTGATACTCTTACATCTAAGTAAGCCATGGATTCCATAACCTATGTACAAGAAAATTTAAAAAACTCAATTATATTATTTATGTATTCTAAAAATTCACTTACTATATTAGAAGGCCATTTTCACAACATAAAAATGTCATCCAAAAATCTCATATAGGACACCCAGTTTCCCACATTGGGTCCATTGAATATATAGTGTTCTTCTCAGAATGACATAATGTAGTTGGCAAAGGTGGGGGCACATGCTGCCCCCATAGCAACTCTAGTCACCTGTCTAAAAAATTGTCCTTCAAAATACAAATAGTTGCGTTTTAATACTAATTCCATAAGGGTACACCAAGTATAAGCTTCATTTGCCATATACCCTGCAAGTTTTTGCAACTGCTCTTCTAACCAATTTAACCCAATGTCATGGGGTATTACAGAAAAAAGATTGTGCATGTCAATAGTCACAAATATAGCATCACAAGAGAATTCTGTTTCATTCAATATTTTCAAAAATTGCCAGGAGTCTTTGCAAACTTGTTGAATATTAACTACACCTGACTTAAATTTCTCATCCAAGAATTTTGCAATATAATAAGTATTTGACTGTTTTGCATCTACAATATGATAGAATGGGGGGGTTACTAATGAACTTATGAAACTTTTAGATGCCAAACATGCTTGCCACCACTGGTTTGTCATTAAACATAAAGTCATAATCTTGCTTTGAAATACTTCCTTCAAGCCACAAGTCATTTAAAGTTACATCAATTTTCTGATAACCAACATGTATTTCATTCTTTGATACTGACTCATAACCATCAGTGAATAACAAGCAATTCATTCTGTTCATGTAATCTACATGATTCATAATGACAGCCCCCCCCCCCCCCCTTGCCAGGCCTTCATAATCCTAATATTACTGTCTGTAATTAATTCTTTAAGAAGGTCAACTTCCTGACTACTTAAATTGCTACTAAAATTATTAGACTTGCAACACTTATTAAATGCTTTTATGGCATTTTCACAACTTTTCTCATACATATTAATGGAGGAGTGCAATGGGGTATTAAACATACTTGGACGTTTTAACTCAGTGCTTACCCTATTAGCAGAATCATTGTTGTTAAACCAAAGACATAAATTCAATTTTCTTGTATACATTTTCACATCAATAATAGTCTTTACCAAGTCCATATGTTTTAATGGAACTAACGACAACCCTTTAGCTAATAAATCTGCACGCATAGCACAAAATTCCATGTCAGAATAATTGTAAATGTGAAAGTCATTTTTAGAGTTGTTAACCACAGTTAAAGTGTCAATACCTTGCTGTAAACTTGAATTCAAACTTGTTTCTGTTAGCAATGGTATTGCTGTTTATTCATTTGAGCTTCCTTGGTTCATATAGTTCATTTTGTAATGTTGGTCCCTGGCTATTCTGCTGGTAACTCCTGATTCTCTCTGAGCATCACACTCTTTCTGAGTCTAAAGGGGTGGATTCTAAGGCCTGGTTGTCCCATCCCTTCCTTGAAGCCTCTGTCTCAACCTGATTGGATGAAGGGCCAGCTCCATGGAAACCTGGTGGTTTTGTATATGCCTTTCCACTCTCAAACTCTGCAATGTCTCTTTTTATTTTGTTTATTTTCTTTGTAGTAGTTGATCACAACTAGTGTCTACTTTGTGAAAACTATTGTCATAATTTGTAGAATAATGGTCAAAAAGCAGATCATTGTGAATTTGCTTGTTTAAAGAATCAAATTCAGTAGATAAATTTTGTAACTCAACATTGTTCTGTTTCGTAATTCCCCACAAGTCAGTCCCAGCCCTGTCAAAAACTGAATGTACTTTCTGAAGCATATTGTTATTGTGTGTTATACCATTGGGATATCTCCACATTCTTAGATCTTTGGGTATACTATTACAGTCAATATTCTTCTGTAAATAAGCATTTTCAAGCTGAATCTTTTTATATTTAAATACCGGTCACTCAATGTCCTTGAGTTTATCACTTAAGCAACTGTTAGAGTGGGCATTACTAGTACTTTGGGTTAAGTTAACTGAAAAATTGAAATTGCAGTTCTTCCAGGTACTAAAGCGCTGGTTACCATTGACAGAATTTACCCGATCTAGCCCTGTCCCAGAGCACACAGGTCCAGTTGCTTGAGTCAATGGTAAGGCTAAAGTGCTGTTAAATCCTGATATAACTTGTCTGGTCTGTGTAACATTTCCCCATGCATTTGGTTGACGTTGCACCTGGTGTAAAAGCTGGATCAACTCACCAGGATTAAAAGAAATTTCCATAACAGAGTCCACCACATCCTGGCTCATGAAAAAAACACAATCCAAAAGAGTTCCAGACCAGTAACCACAGCAAGCCAGGAAGCAATGAACGAAGTCACAGAACAATTCCACAGAAAATACATTTATTTACCACAAGCAATTTGTTAAGTGCTTTCATTTAAGTGTATACTGAACTTCATCAGAACAATTAAGTCAAACTCAACTTAGTAATTATACAATTTCAAAAAATCACACAACTAGCAAAGACTGAACACTTAAAGACACACCCCCAGATTCTCTATAGCTTGCACGGCATGCAAGATCGGTGCAGGAGTGCAAGCAGGCTACATGTCTGCTGTGCGATCCAGGAACAGCCTGCAGGGGCGTGCATGAGCACTCCTGCACTAATCCTGCACGGACTCAGTCCCTGTATGATAAATCACCCCATTTGCAGCAGAAATCTATGCAAATGAGGTGATTTTGCAATCCAGGAAGCTTGCAAGTATCCGTGCAGGACTAGTGCTATCTGCAGAAATGTACTCGGTTAGTAACCGAGTACATTTCTGCCAAATCCAAAATGAAGCTGTGACAGCTCCAAATAAAGGCTGCATATCATGTAGTAAGCATGCCAATGGCCAAGTATAAGGCCATTGGCATTGCAAACAGTAAAAAAAGTACAGAAAGCAACTTTTATTTTTTTTAGCCAATCTCGGCTGTTTAAGTGTAGGGCAGTGGCGCGCAAACGAGATCGGGAGAAAATAACAAAATGAACCTAAATTAAGCATTCTAACTAAAATCAGAATTCTGCCATGCAAGTCAATGGCAGGCAGAAGACAACTTGGCCAGTGAGTAGTGGTTGCTAAGTGGGGCGGCTCAGTGTGAGACATATAACTATGCATTAACAGGCAATCCTATGCAAATGAGGGGAAGGATAGTGAATCACAGTTTTCCCCAGCATGTGAGTCAGGTCCCAATAGTGTAAGAATAGGAATAGCTTGGTGCAAGCCTAGGAGTTAGGTGACATCGTGGGTGTGTGTGTCAGGCATACTGTAAGCTGATTGGAGCCCTGTGGCTCGGGTTTGCTCCTAGCTTAGCACAGCTAAGCTAGGGGGTGGTCTAAACCTGCCTGGCACTCTTTACAAAGCCTAAGCAGGTGTGCATGCTGCACACTGGGTGTTAAAGGCAGAAACAAAGGTTAAACCAGGAAATAGCAGCAGTGTGCACATTTGTGCTCTCTGTTTGCGTGGCGCACCCCCGGGCTTAAACAGGAAGGCAATGGGAAGGGAAAACAACAGTAGGAAGGTAACCAAGGAGAACTAGCATAGCTGGCAGGTGAAATGCATCAGAATCAGCCAATTACACAGGCAGCAGACCAGCCCAGCCCAGAACACTACTATCAACTATGCAAATACCTTCCCCTCTGATTTTTCCCACACTCTACACCACCGGTGTAAACAAATGGGGAACTTTTAACACTCACAATGGGAAAATGATAGGGGCTGCAATAGCTATCATATAACAACTTGTGGAAGAGGCTGAGGGTGGTGAGGATGCGAATGCTGTTGACCAACCCACAGTGAGGAGACGGAGAAGAGTATACAGACCCAGGGTAACCTACCAGGGGCTAGATGAGCTGGAGATAGTGGAGCACTATATGGTGGACAGGGACCTCCTACAGCACATTGTTGAGCTGTGCCTGCCACACCTTACATACAGAACTAACAGAGGGGAACCCATCCTAGTGGATACCAAGGTATGTGTAGACCTACAAATACTAGCTACAGGTAACTTCCAAAGGCCAACTGGTTATATGATGGGGATTTTACAGGCATCAGCATCCAGAGTACTCCACCAGTTCCTGGATGCCATGTCAGCACATGTCAGTGAGAACGTATATTTCCCCAACACCTGTGAGGCATTGGCCAGCAATATGCAACTGTTCCACCAAATAGCAGAATATCCTGCAGTAGTGGGTGCTATAGACTGCACGCACATACTCATCAAAGCACCACCTAGTGAGCAGGGAAGGGTCTACATCAACCGTAAGGGCTTCCCTTCCATCAACTGCCAGGTTGTGTGCAATGCCCAGGGCATAATAATGAATGTGTATGCTGGCTGCCCTGGAAGCTATCACGATTCCCACATCTGGCATCTGACACAGCAGTACCAGAGATTTGCCAATGGGGACATCCCTGTCAGTCACCTAGTGGGGGATGCTGGATACACACTGGAGCCATGGCTGAAGACATCCATCAGAAATGCACACACACCCAAACAAGAACTCCATAATGAGGCACACGCACAGACCTGAATTATAATAGAGCATGTGTTTGGGATGCTCAAGTCATGGTTCCGGTGCCTGGACACATCCGGTAGAGTCTTGCAGTACTCACCAGCTGCATGTACCCAAATTGTCCTTGTATGTGCCCTGCTATGCAATATGATCCTGGGAAAACAGCAGCAGCAGGGACAGCATGGGGCAGGGCCTCCTCACTGTTGCCAAGGCCTGCATAGAGTGACTCGGAGGAGGAACAATCTGAGCCTGCCCCAGTAGGCAGAAGGAGGTGTGCCCTGTATGCCCTGGCCTTGGCAAAGAGGCAATGCACAGCACATACACTGACACAGGAGGGACCCAGGGAATAACACCTCTCTCGGACTTTCACATACAGTAAAATGGATGCCAAACATTACACTACCTGTGCTTAACCACGTATAGGGAGTGTACTATGTGCATCCGACATAAGCAGCCATGCAGCACCACCCTCAATACTGGGACACCCACAAAGTAAAGGGACTCACACATGCCAGTCAGGGGATGTCCACATACCCAACAACAGTCACAGCCAGCAGGACTGGTGTAGACAAACACAAACAAAGGCTGTGCTATGGCCTCTAAATGAGGCCTATGGGTAACCTCCCCCTCAGGCCTACACAGACAGACTATAGCAGGTCAGGCAGTTGGATGTCAGTTCTGCAGGGTAGGAAGTCAGAAACTAATATGTAGGTAATTAAAAACTAATATCTGTAGTACACTGGTATGCCTCTATTCAGCATGATAGGTAAGACTACAGAATGAAATGGAGTACCTGACATACCAGTACAGTCCTAGCAAATGTGTACAAGTGTCAGGTGTGCCCCCATCCTACATAGAAATGTAGTCACAGTCAGATGTGCCCCTCCAATCCTGTGTAGAAATGTAGAAATAGTCAGGTGTGCCCCCATCCTATGTAGAAATGTAGTAACAGTCAGGCATGGCCCCAATCCTGTGTAGAAATGCAGAAATAGTCAGGTGCCCCCCCCCCCGCATCGTACATAGAAATATAGTAACAGTCAGGTGTACCCCCCCAATCCTGTGTAGAAATGTAGAAATAGGCAGGTGTGCCCCTCTTCCTGTGCAGAAATGTAGTAGCAGTCAATGATAAATGATCAACAGATACCCTGCAGAGATAGCATGCTACCTGTAGGTGTACAACACAAAGGTCAGCACTGCAGTACAACCTACCTGGACTCAATCCACACATTCAGTACAGATGAGCATACCACACACTTAGAGAAATGAAGGCAATGCCAGTCAACAACATACTGAAAGGTCATACTGGGCATGCTCACACACTTAAACACATGAAGGCCTTGTCTGTAAACACCAGTGGACCAGACATATCTGGCAGCCGCAGATGTTAGTGCAGACACTCCTCAGTATGCACCACTCATGCTTTGCACACACAGTGGATAGGAATACAGGCATATATGTAAGGATAACACACTATAATAAGCCAAAGGTAGATGTACATAGATGTGTGGAAGAGGGTGACTGTGACAAGGAGCCATACAGGCCTGTCCCAACTAGCACACAACCAAAGGTCCACAACAACATGAGGGTCAGATGACACTCACTGCAGACACTAGCCACTAGTATCTGTCAGCATTACATAGTATGTGGTGCACGTGGCAGCTGTGCGATATGACTGTACAAGGAAGTAGTCATCTAGCAGCTGTATACATGTACCTGTGAAATATGACCCAGGTTGTGCCCGCATGTGGCATGTAAACCTCTAGATGAATGGGTTATGGCCCATGCACAGACACTGCCCTCCCCATAGCCCCACTATGACAAGCATGCTGAGGTCATCTACTGTAAAATACACCTTTGGGAGAGCTTTAGCCCAATAATATCCATGGCATGTCCCATAACTGCATACTGCTATAGTGTGATAAACTAGTTAGGTAGGAGTTATATCCCCAGTCTTGGCAACTGTGTGTGTGTGTGTGTGTGTGTGTGTGTGTGTGTGTGTGTGTGTGTGTGTGTGTGTGTGTGTGTGTGTGTGTGTGTGTATGTGCACGTGTGTGCATGTGAGTCTGGGTGTGTGCCTTCAGGTACAGATAATAGCTCTGACTCTCAACTCTATGATTTTGCAGAATGTCTCCGATTTTGCCTCATATTTATGTTCTTTTCTCTTTGTGGTAAATCAAATTTCTTCCATCACAGTTTGCCTACTGTTTGGTTTTCAGTTATGCATTCATAGGTTCATAGGTAGGTACTAGAATGTTGGCCGTAGGACCTATATAAGCCTAGCCAAAAATGTACCCTGGATTTTGTCACCCAAGAAAATTATTTTCCTGTGCCCCTGTCGAGCAGAGCCACAGAGGTGATCCCCAGAGTGAATTTCCTATTTCCCATTCAATCATCAAGATTTTTCTTAAAGAGTGCTAATGAGAAACTTTGTTTGATATAGATTGATAGTTTGTTCCAGAGTATGAAAAGTCTTTGGGACAGGAATCTATCCCTCCAGCATGTTCTGTTTATTGTGGTGACAAGGTTTTGGTCCTTAGAGCGTGTAGCTCAGAGGGATTGAGATTTCTTTAAGTGGGTCATGTCTAACAGCTCTGGATTTGACATAGCTTTGTATGTTAGGCAGAGATTGTCTCTGAGAAGGCGATATGCGACGGAGTAAAGCTGGAGTTTTTTTAAGACGATCTGCGTAGGGCATCTGTTTGAGGCCAGTAATCCTCTTTGTGAGGAATTTCTGCTGCCTTTCCAGTTGTTGTAGATGTCTTGTGAGGTACATACCAAAAGGGGCATTGTACTCTATAATGGTTCTAAAGAGTGACGAGTAGAGGGGAACAATTAAATCTTTTTTCCTGGATGAGAAACCTTTTGTGATGAGGTGTGCTAGGTAGAAGAATTTCCTGACTACTGTGGCGATGTGATTATCAAAGGAGAGACTACTGTCCATCTCTGTCCCAAGGTCTCATCACACTTTCGGTGTTAAGTAGACTACCACCTATGTGGTAGCTCATGGGTACAGAGTTTTTACCAAAGGGGATGACAATGCACTTCTTGGCCATGGCTTTGACACCAGGCATATGTCTCAGTGAGGCCCTTTTTTAGGATGTCTATATTGTTAGGAGTTTCAATTATGGCTCCTAGTTTGCAGTCATCTGCAAACTTTGTTAGCCAAAGACTTTCTGTGTTAGCCTGTACTTCAGAAAAGTAGATACCAAACAGGAGAGGACCTAGGACTCAACCCTGTGGTACTCCACTTATCACTAGTCTGAAGTCAGATTTGCTACTTTCACATTGTGGGTTCTGTCAGTGAGCCAGTTGGCAACCCATCTTGCGACATAGGGATTTATACCTAATTTAGTGAGTTGATCTATAATTCCAGAGTGGGGGATGGTGTCAAAAGCCTTGACAAGATCTAGATAGGCTGTGTAAACCACTTACCCTCATCTACAGCTTTGCTGACTGCTTCAAAGAAGTCTATCAGGTTTAGGAGCCATGACCTGAACTGGGTGGGGTCCAGAGTTTGGAGATTACCAATATCTTTGTTTATAAGTTTCATGATGATATGTTCCATGGCCTTTGCAGACCAGGCTTGTTAGGCTAATGGGGCGGTAGTTCCCGTGGTCTGTGGTGGCTCCCCCTTTGTGGAGTGGGATAACCATCGCTGTACACCATTCAGTAGGCACAAAGCCTGAGGTGAGGCTATGATTGAACATGGTGCTTAGGTGGGGTGCCAGTTCATTCTGTAGTTCATGGAGAATGCAGCCTGGGATGTTGTCAGGTCCCATGGATGCTGTGTTCTTGGCTTTGGAGAGTGTGTTTTTTACCTGTGCAGCTGTGATTACAGGAACTTTGCATTCTTCTGGTATAGAGATGGGCTTTTAGGGGGTGAAGGGGGGGTAAAGTTAGCAATGAACCTATCTGCCAGGATGTTGGCAAAATCAGTTGGTTCTGTATATTTAGTGCCATTGTGCTGTAACTCAGAGCAGATCTGAGATTTGCCATTGAGATTCTTGACATAGCTATGGAATACTTTGTGGTTGTATTTAGAATCCATGGCAATTTTGTTTTTGTAACTAGCTTTGGAGAATTTTATGAGGGTTCTCAGCTTCTTACTGAGGCTGACCAGGGAGTTCCTCCAATCATGGGATTTTACTCTTTTTTGCAACAGTTTTTTTCTTCTGTTGTACAGGTTGTTTATGGCAGGGGACCACCAGATTGGCTTCCATTTTTGGAGGATAGCATCTTGGTTCTGTTAGGGATAGCATGATCCATGCACTCGTGTAAGTGCTTATAAAGTGCATTTGTGTGGGATTCAGCAGTCATACCTCTATTGTCCATCTGCATGTGTGTCATGAAGTTTGCCACTTCTGTCTTAAGAAGTGTGAAATTGGCTTTGGAGAAATTTTTTACGGTGGTTTCCCTAATGGGGGGGGGGGGGGGTGCGGGATGTGGATGTCTAGGATGATTAGCTTGTGGTCGGATCTGACCAATGAGGAATTTACCTCTGGTGTGGAACACCTATTGCCCATGCTGGTAATGACCAGGCTAGGATATTGCTGCCCCTGGTGGGGGTTTGGATAATTTGATCCAATGCATTGGAATTTATGAATATGGACACGCCTCCACGTTTAGTGTTTCGGTCCAGGTTAGGTGGCCGAAAGGTGTGGTATGAATTACAGCCTGGTAATGCAGGGGTGCTCTCTGGAGCCTTGAACCAGGTCTCTGTTACTGCACAGATGTTGATTTTCTCCATTTTAAGGAGTGCCTCGAGTGAATGCATTTTGAGGTTTAGACTTCTAGCATTGAGTAGCATTACCCTCAGATTTTTCTTGCTTGTACCTGTTACGGTGGTGAATTTGTCATTCAAACCTTGCCTAAAAAAGGCAATATAGCAGTGGCAAGAGCATTAGCCATTATCCGGCATCCAAGGGTGACAGGTGCAGGCCATCTCTGGCAAAGCATCATGGTCTGTCGATCATGTCATCCCAGGTAGACAGATACTGGATCCCCTTAGAATGACACCAGAATCTTAGCCAATTGTTGAAGTCGATCATTTTGTCCTTGTACTGCGGTATCATTCTGGGTGATAGCAGGATGCTACTCAGGACTAGGGTTATATCTGCCTGTGCTACAAGATTGGAGAGTTCCTCCATGTCTCTTTTCTTGTGTCTGTCTGTGTAAAGAGCAACACTTTTTAGGGTGGTCACACTCCCTACAATTGAAATGCTCTATTTTGGTAAGGCTGCTGATGTCATCCACCTAGAAATAAACCTCTGGGAAGATTATAGCCCAGTAATCTTTGTGACATGTCCCATAACTGCGTACTGCTATAGTGTGATAAATTAGTTAAGTAGGAGCTCTAATGCCAGCCTTGGCAAGTTGGTGTGTGTGTGTGTGTCTGTCTGTGTAGAGAGCAATGCTTTTTATGGTGGTCACACTCACTACAATTGAAATGCTCTACTTTGTTAAGGCTGCTGATGTCTTCCACCTAGGACTACACCTCTCGGAAATTTGTAGCCCAGTAATCTCTGTGGCGCATCCCTCCCTACAATTGAAATGCTCTATTTTGGCAAGGCTGCTGATGTCATCCACCTAGAAATACACGTCTGGGGAGGCTTTAGCCTAGTAATCTCCATAGCACATCCTGTAACTGTGTACTGCTGTAGTTTGCTAAATTAGTTAGGGAGGTATTCTAATCCCAGAGCCAGCAAGTGTTTGTGTGTGTATCTGGCTGACCCTGTTTGTGTAGAGAACAATGCTTTTTAGGGTAGTCACATTCCATACAATTCATATGCTCTACTTTGGCAAGGCTGCTGATGTCATCCACCTAGAAATACACCGCTGGGAAAAATGCAGACAATAATCTCTGTAGTGCATGCCATAACTGTGCACTGCTGTAGTGTGATATAGACCTTTGTTAGGGGTACTGTACCCACACATGTTGGTTGTGGATGTTTTGTGTGTGCTTCAATGTCTGTGTAGGGGCCAATGCATTTTAGGCTAGTCACACTCAGAACATTTCAAATGCCCTACTTTGGCAATCCTGCTGATGTCATTCATTGTGAAATACACCTTTGTGGAAAGAGTTCTCCTGTTATCCCTGTGGTGTATCCTATAACAGCTCTATGCTGTAGTGTAAAATTGACCTCTGCTAGGAGTTCTATATCCACACATGTCGATTGTGGATGTTTTGTGTGTATTTCAATGTCTGTGTAGGGAGCAATGCATTTTAGGATAGTTACACTCAATACACTTCAAATGCCCTACTTTGGCAATTCTGCTGATGTCATTCATTGTGAAATACACCTTTGGGGACAGAGCTCTTCCGTAATCCCTGTGGTGCATCCTATAATAGCTTTATGCTGTAGTGTGGTATAGACCTCTGTTAGGGATTCTATACCCACACATGTCAGTTGTGAATGTTTTGTGTGTGCTTCAATGTCTGTGTAGGGAGCAATGCATTTTAGGCTAGTCACACTCAGTACATTTCAAATGCCCTACTTTGGCAAACCTGCTGATGTCATTCATTGTGAAATACACCTTTGGGAAAATGCAACTGCAGTAATCTCCATGGCACGTACTATAACTGCATAGTGCTGTAGTGTAATAAACTTGTTAGGTAGGGGTTCTACTCCCTGACATGACAGGTGTGTGTGTGTATGTGTTTGTAACGTGTATCCTCTGTGGAGGTGTGTGTGACACCTGGGCCCAATGTGGAGTGGGTTTTGCAAATTTCTTATATGGTGGCCCTAGTGTATATCACATTGTCCACCGTACAGGGATAACAGATGTGAAATAACTGAGACACCGTCCATGTCATGGAGTAAGGAACACATACATGGCAAGCGATGCACAGAATTGGCCACATGCAATAGTAACCCAGGTGACTGGATGGTGGATACAATACCCACCTGTCTGGGCAAATGCAGAAAACACAGCCATGACCCACAATGCAGACCATTGTCATGTGGCTTGATGCCAAGGTATACCCATCACCTAGCCTTGTATAGCTATCTGGCGCAGTCGACCACCACATACCCATGCAGAAATGCACCCATGCAAGTCAGTATTGCCACCATGTGTGTTTGTTTGTATGTTGTATGATGCGTATGATCACATCCACACTCACTACAACCCCCAGTGGCATACTGAAGCATGCTGTCTGATGTCAGACACCTCCCCATACCCTTTGCCCATATAACCTCCGTATGACCCGTGCGGTGCATGTGATACCTGCACAGTAATGTGTTGTGGCAATCTCACTAGTTATGAGCTGTATCCCTGGCCCTGCCAAGTGTGTCAATGTGTGTGTGTGTCCCTTTGAGAGTGTGGCTGTGTTGACACTGACACATATTCATGTGGACAGGCACGTGTACTTCACCTACCATATAGCTACCATATCCCTGTTGCAGATGTCACTCACCATCACATATATGTTCTGAGGAGTCCACAACAGATAACCTATGTGGCGAATCCAATAACTACATAGGACTGTGATAGCACTACATAGTCATAAGGGGTTTGATACCTTGTGTTGGTAGGTGTGCAACACAAACATACTTAAGTTTTTCTCTCCCACCCCTCCCTGACTTGTCTTTGCCTCTGTCTGCATCTCTCACTCCCTCACTGGTGGATGTAGAGACCTACACCTGCTTTGCTTAGGCAGCAGCATGTGCATTTTAAGTGATGCTCATGATCAGCTGATGGCCTATGCATGAATTGCAGCCCTCCCCTAGCTGATTGTATGTGGAACAGCTGTAGTAACATTCCCATAGCCAATTGCATGGAAACACACTCCAATATCTAAGAACATCATGTTGGTGTTGGGACTTTCCATTCACTGTGAGCAAGAACTCGATCTGTTGTTTGGCAAACAGCATTTCAGATGGATTGGGGATTTACCTCTGACAACATACATTGTAGAAACAGGCCAACACACAGGAGGGGGATGTGCCTGACCTGACTACAGACTGTAAGTGCTGCTATACTGCATTTGGAGTAATGTTGGTTTAACAGGGTGTGTGCGGATATGGCTGTCCTACATGTATTAATACCTATCATGTCAGTTCTATGTTTATGAGGACTCCCCATCTGTTAGGGTCAACTGCAGACTGGGCAGTGTGTGGTGCCTTTGATTTCATGTGTTTCCCACAGAGCATGTATCTGTGAACTGCAGAAGGTAGTGTGAGGATTGCAGTCTAGATGGTGAAAGCTGTGACAGCTACTGACTTCATATCCCTCATAGCACATATGTTGCGACAAACCCAGTTACAGCAGTAAATGTAAGATGTTATCATGGCAACATGCCAATATTGGCCCTGTGTATGTGCTTCCAGCCACAATTCTATCAACCTTTGTACATATGTCATGCATTAAGAGGTGCATATGTGCTGTACACCATAATTAGTGTCATCATATCTGATAACAAGCCAGTGAGATATCAGACTGCTACACATGTTATGTACAGTAGGGGTTATATTTGATGACATAGTCTGGACATCCTGTGGTTGTTTGTACAGTACTGAGGTCTGTGTACTTATGGTGAATGTCAACAGTGTATGTATTGTCAATATGCACCTTGGCCTGTGTACAGAATGTGGTAGATGTCATTATTCTAAGTCCCATCCTATCTGATGTTACATTCTGCTCCACTGTATGTTACCATATTGGCTTACATGTTTGGAGGGCCATACACACACATATCAAATACCACAGACAGGCATCAGACCACACTGTGTAGTGGCCCAGTATATGTTGGGTTAGTGTGTTAGTGGCACATATGAGGGTTGTGTTGAACAGATAGTCCATATACTGTAGTATTATGCTAGATTGCCATATGTGACTGTGGCTGTGTTCACATTGGTTGTGGTTATGCACTTCCACACAGGTGTATCTTACCCGGTGCTGTGACATGCCTGTAGAGCCTGCTATATATGCAGGTACATGTGCATTCCCCAATAGGAGATGTAGGTCAGTGTTGAGCCAGTCTGCCTGTAGCCTGCACAGAGCTTTGTTACATGCCTAACAGCTTAGTGTACTTACCCAGTGAGATATCATGTGCAGATACTTGCCAGATGTACTGTTACTGGGCCTCCCTTAACAGTCATGTATGTCAGATGGAGCAGTGGGATCCTGTACCGATGTATGTCAATATCTAGTGGGTAGTATGTGGCCATGGCACCTCTGTACCAGCAGTTATTATGTGTCAGGACAGACAGGGGTGTGTGAATGCATAACCTATGGGGTTGAAAGTATACCAGTTGTTATGTGTTATACCCATCTACATGGCTGTTAACATCCATATTGTTGGCTTGTTCCATATGTTCTGCACTAAGGGGTTCTGTATCTACCGCTGAACTGTACAGAGTGTGTCAAAATGTCCACATCTATTGGCCAATATCTCTGCTGTAGTCCACAGGAGCATTACTTGCTTGCAGCGGTACTGTACTAAGATGTCTTTAGGGTGTCTGTCAGTAGCCAATGGCACACACGTGTGACACACACCATGACTGTGAAGGCAATCCCTATTACAGCAGCAATAGTCTACTAATATACCTGCCATACATACCAGCATCCTCTTGCACTACGGAGTTGGGACTATAGGGGCTGAGGTAGGGCTACACCTCATGTTCAGGACATATGGTGAATATTTACGTACATATGATTATCCAGATATCTATATAGATAATTACACATGTACATATCGGCATATATAGATGGGTGTGTATATGTACATAGATATACATATACACACCCAGATATATACATATACAGAGCTTTATATGTCTACACATATACAGATAGTGATACATATGCCCATATACATATACCACTCTGCCATTCCTACCAGCAGTCCACTGCTGTTGTATCCCCCACACATATAGTGAGGCTGGGGCCATATATGTGTGGGCTTCACCTACACAATACATGTGTGCTCATATGCACTCCAGAGGCCAGTGTATGTCACAGTGGTATATGGCCCTGTATTACTGAGTCGGGGTGTGTGTGCCATACATAACCCATGCTGTTACAGAATGTGGGGATATCAGGGGTGAGCTGCCTTAAGGTATCTGGATGTACAGTACCATACATTTCACCCATCCTGACATTACTTACATAAATGGGGTTACTGCAGGCCTACTGCCTCCTGCCATACTGACTGTTCTGTTTGCCAGTGTGCCTGTGATGGTGTCAGTTATGCCATGTTATGTAGCAATTACATCCCATTTAGCCAACTAAAGTCTGTACCACCTAGTGATTGTGTACAGAGTGTAGATAGGGGCTGCTGGACTATACACCTGCATCACTTACTGCTGACTGTGTGGTATCCTGTGGCCCAGTCTGTCTTTACTATTGTACGAGTTGAAGGGCTTGGTCTGGACAGCAACAGTTGGGGACCTTTCAAGACTACTGTATTACTGTATTAGTATAACTGTTTCACAGTTGCATTACTCTGTTTATATCGATGTCAGTGTCTGAACAGCTATATGACATGGCATATACATCTGTAATAGTACACAAATAAAGGTATTCCATTTCTGCAAACCTGTGGGTGGTGTTTTATCCTATGACCTCTCTGTGGGTATACGTTGCAGGTGACAAATGTCATTTGTATGGGTGACTCATCCAGTGTCCAGTTGTTAGGGTGTTAACTGTAGGCATAGTGGCTGTTCCATATTGTTTGTGCCTACTACATGAGTATCCTTCTGTACATATCTCTGTGTGTGTATGTGTAGTCACATGTATATCTATATATATGTGTATATATATATATATATATATATATATATATATATATATCTGCATATATATATATATATATATATATATATATATATATATATATATATATCTGAATATATGTATCTGCATATATGTGTCTGTGTATATGTATCCTGGGGATGTTGATAGCTTCTATATTTTACATTTCCTATGGGAGCCAGACTGTACTGCATGATATGTTACCAATACCAGCCTGACATCATACAGGTGGGATGTAGTACTGTTAACATCTTGTGCCCATGTTGTGTCAGGACCTGGTTATGGGATCTGCAACACTTGGTAGTGTATTGCAGGGTGGACGTGTTTGGCTGTGGCGGGGTGGGTACACCTATTCATACAAGACGTATATTGTTTGGAGCCTCTCAACCCCATTAATGGAGCATGTGGACATTTATGATTTAGTTAATCTCCCATTGATATCTACACATTTATATCCATATATACCTATATGGATATATATATATATATTTTTTTTTTCTTGCATATATATGTATAGCTATGTCCATATATACCTACATAGATATAATATCTGCTTACATATATGTAACTTGCTGTGTATGTGTAGACATATAGGTGTAGACATATATATGTGTTGATGTAGAAATTCGCATGAATATATGTTCATATATATTTATATATATGTATATATGTCTCTCTCTCTCTGTATATATACATATATATATATATATATATATATATATATATATATATATATATATATATATATATATATATATATATATATATATATATATATCTACATATATAGATATGCTGTATCGGTTTAGATATTAATATATTTACACACAGATATATCTAAATGTTGGACTACATTCTCTGTACTGTTTAATGACTGGGCTGGATGATATGTTTCTAAAATCATCAGGGCTATGTATATCTGGCATGGCTTAACGGTAACTCATGCTGTCAATGGTGTGCAGGGTCTTGGGTTTAGGCCTTGCAGAGGCTGTTTATTTTGTTGCTGGGCAGAACCAGGGCCCATTGGATATAGAGTGATTACGGGCACTTTAAAGCAGTTGTAAGCGGGTTTGTGCAAGTTTGTGCAGTGGTAAGCACTGCTAACTTCCAGTTACAGTTTCTTATGCTCAGTTAGATTCTAAATTGCTTAACCAGTGCAGGCATTGCTTACCCCCATGCAAACAGGCTTAGACCTGCTTACTGCTGCTTAAAAGTGCTTACTTTCACTTACCTCCGCGCTAATTTCTTTAAAAGAAAAGAAAAAAGGATTGATAGGAAAGTGGTGAAAAAGGGGTACAAAGAGGGAAAGACAGTAAGGATAATAGCTAGGGATGTGGAAGAAGGGTGTAGGGAAGGTCCATAGCTGCCCATTTCTTGTACAGTAACAACTGTGCATATACACTGAATTTGGAGGTATATTAGGACACTCAAACCCCTGGGAGAGGGGTGAGGATAACAATAGCAAGTTGTGATGCCAACTAGACTGAATTACATGTGTCCAGTGGACAGGTGTGTGAAATGGACAGCTATGTATGGGCTGAGTTTTTTTTGTGGGAAAAGATTGACCTTTTTTCTTTTTTTCAGGTGAGAGTGGGATGTTGGGGAGGGGTAGTAGGTATATTTGGGGAGGTAGGTTGGGTAGGTTAACATATAGGACACACAAGACGCATACACGGGCAGTATATGGCACATGTGGGGGTAAAAACCTTGATGGGGAGGGGTATTGGGATATCGTAAGCCCACAAGCCCCCTAGTGGTAACAATGGGACTGAGGTCCCCACCCATGGGCAGCCACCACTGCACCTTCACAGCCCCGAAGGTGGCTGTGCTGGGGGCTGAGCTGCAGAGCCAGCCTGACTCTCTAATTGTGATATGCGGCCCTCGAGCAGCGTAGAAGATCACCGAACTGCTTGTTGATCGGACTACGCACCACAACCCCGACCTGGCAACGGGTGACAGGTGACTGTCCGTGCCCACTCCCGGGGGGGCAGGCCACATCCCTTGATGCGGCTCCACTCGAAGGTGGTGCAGGACCAATGGACAGGGAGGTCCGGGGTTGGGCCCCAGACATGCTTGTGCCTGGTGCCACGGCCAGCTGAGGTGAGACAGGTGGATCCGCTGGGACCGGCCTTCCCAAGCTTGCTATAGTGTTTAGATTTCATTATCATATATGGGTTAGTAACAGTCAACACATTCCAGGGTTAGGTATAACAGCATGCATAGATATTCCCATTGACCCAGACACCGGATACGGAACAGTTGCATAGCAAACAAAACACATGCATATATGGGACCACAGTGGTAATAAGAACAGCATGCAGGTATGTTGATGGCAACATGCCAACAATGTTGGAATAATTCAATATGGCACATGCATGGGAACCATTTAAATATTTATCAAACAACTGGACATTATCAGAGTCATTACATACCAGTTGGGGTGGGTATGTTGATTATTGTGGGAGATAAGGTGGGGGGAGAGGAAGATCTCAATTAACAAGTAGTATATTCCTGTAGTCCATATTACTTTCCTAGTCAGTGCTGTTATCTTACCTTACAAGTCTTACTACACTACCCTGTAGCATTATTTTGGACAGTGATATGGCTGTTGTCATCATTACACATGAACTGATTTTACCTACAGTATACCTCTTACCTGGTATACCTGTGGAGGGAATGCTTGTTAACCCTGACTAACTGTTTGTACACATACGCCCGGATTCCAGGTTGATGTTTTGCACTATGCTATCCAACTCTTTCTGCACAGACTCTGGCCATGTGTTGACCACATGCTGGTGTGCCTGGACATATCTTGAATATTACCCTCTTCCACCTTTAGTGACCTGACACACACATGTACATGCTTTTATACACAGTTATATTATGTAGCACAGTGTGGGTGACAGTGACCAGTGATACTTTATTATTCGGAGAAACTGCAACACTCACAATCCCCTACAATACCAGGGTGGACAGTACCAGTACAGGTTATATTGGTCTGTATTTCTCAACACAGTGTTCGTATCCAACGTACCTGTGGGAGCAATGTTTGTTAGCACTATCTGACTGTTGCCACACAAAGTTCCAGATTACATATTAGTATTATGCACATACATCTCACTCTGTTACTGTACACACTCTGGTCACAGCTTGACAACATGGGAGTGCAGATAGGACATACTTGCAATATTGCTCTCCTAACAGTTTCATGGGGGGTTGCTACAGTGACAGATGTGCTCTCATGATGGTTGACAATCACTTGCATTCCCTGTTTGCTGGCTACACATCTGGGATCATCCTGCAGACTTACCAGGGGGACAGGCAGAAAATATGGGCACATATACTGGACATTCTGGCCTCATGTGTACAGTTGAGGGGTATGAATCTGTATGCAGTCTAATCCCACTACCAGGATTCAGATCATGGCTGTGTCTGCTACAACTTAAACACTGTACATCACAGTTGTGTCTGCTGTATTGATATGTCTGTATATCTCCAATCTGCTTTCTGTCTTATTAATCCCTTGTACTTATGCATTCTGACCTTGTATAACAACGCTCTTATACAGATTTCCTAGACAGTTATATGTTGTAGGACAGTGTATGCGACAGTAATGTGTAATACTTCATTATTCAGAGCAACTGCATATCATTCTTGTATTTCTGGGCACAGTGTAAGTATCTGACAGACCTCTGGGAGGAATGTTTATTAGCACTATCTGAATGTTCCCACACACAGTACCAGATTCCACATTACTATTATGCACATAAATCTCACTCTGTTACTGTACACACTCTGACCACAGCGTAACAAGTTGGGGTGTAAATGGGACACACGTGGCTTCTTAGTCAAATAAGGTATTGGGGAGTTGCTAGTGTGCCAGGTTTGTTGTCATAGATGTGTGTCAATTAGTTGTATTTCCTGTTTGGTGCCTATACATCTGGGATCATCCTACTGATTTCCCAAGGGGACAGGTTGATAGGCAATAGATATGGGCCACTTTAACAGATAATCTGGACATATCTGTACAGTTGTGGGGTATGATTCTGAATGCTGACTACTACCACTGGCGGGATTTGAACCGTGGCTGTGTGTGCTAAAAAAATAACAGTTCACATTTCAGTTGCATGTGCTATTCAGTTTTTGTTGTCTGCATTTTCCCTGTTTACTGTCTATGTGTCTCTCAGTTGTACTAAATGGCCTCTGTGGATTACACCTGTCATATACAGGCATTCCTACACGTTCAATTTATGGTGCATGGTGTGGGTAACAGTGCTTAATACAACAATACTATTACATGATTGCAAATCTACATTACCATATGATACCCGAATATACACATGCAGTCCAGCAGTTAGACCTGTTTTGTCAGGATATTACACTTTTATTGCCATACAAACAATATGAGACTCTTCCTGACATATTCTCTAGTATATGCAGTTCTTGCAAACTACGATCCCTCATAAAATCATCCAAGGCGAGCTTTGAAAGAAAAATTGCCAAGGACTCCAAAGATAACCACAAGGCATTCTTTAGCTATGTCAAGAATCTAAGTGGCAATGCTCAGATCTGCTCGGAGTTAGTGCAGAATGGCACACAATACACTGAACCTAACAATATCACCAACATCCTGGCAGACAGGTTCAGTGCAAACTTCACCCCCCTCTCACTCCCAAAATGGCCCATAACCATACCAGAAGAATGTAGAGTCCCTGAAATCATAAACACTCAAGTTAAAACAGCCATCTCCAAAGCCAAAAATGCAGCATCAATGGGACCAGACGGTGTCCCAGGCTGTGTCTTACACAAGCTCAAAGATGAACTAACCCCTCACCTAAGCACACTGTTCAAACTCAGCCTGTACACAGGCTACATACCCATAGAGTGGCACACAGTTATTCCACTCCACAAAGGTGGAGCCACAACAGACACTGGGAACTATAAGCCTGACTAGCTTGGTCTGCAAGGCTATGGAGAACATCATCATGGATTTCATTAACAGAGACATTGGGAACCTCCAAACACTGGACCCTACCCAGTTTGGCTTTGTTAAGGGCAGATCATGCCTCCTAAACCTGGTGGACTTCTTTGAGACAGTTATCAAGGCTATAGACGAGGAAAAGGTGGCCCACACAGCCTACCTAGACCTCACTAAGGCCTTCAACACCATTCCCCATTCTGGTATTATAGACCAGTTCACCAACCTGAACGTAAACCCCTATATCACAAGATGGGTTGCCAACTGGCTCACAGACAGAACCCACATGGTGAGAGTTGCAAGAGCTAGGTCCTACTCTAAACCGGTTACAAGTGGTGTTCCCCAGGGCTCAGTCCTAGGACCCCTCCTGTTCGGCATACACTTCTCAGAGGTACAGGTAAGCACAGGAGGACTATGGCTGACCAAGTTTGCAGATGACTGCAAACTAGGGGCTATAATTGACTCTCTGGCTGACACAGACATCCTCCAAAAGTGTCTCACTCAGACGGATTCCTGGTGTCAAAATCATGGCTTCAAGCTAAATGCCAAAAGGTGCATAGTCATCCCCTTTGGAAAAAACAAAGTACCCACAAATTACCACATAGTTGGTACACCCCTAAATACAGAAGACGTAATAAGGGATCTGGAGAACCAAGTAGATAGTAATCTCACCTTTGATAATCACATTGCCAAAGTGGTTAGAAAATCCTTCTACATGGCCCACCTAATCGCAAAACGGTTCACATCCAGATCAAAAGAGGTCATTGTGCCCCTCTACTCATCACTCATCAGACCCATCATAGAGTACAACACCCCATTTGGGATGTACCTTACAAGATACCTTCAACAGCTGGAAAGACCACAGAAGTACCTCACCAAGAGGATCACTGGCCTCAAACAGATGCCTTATGCAGCTCGACTGAAGAAACTCCAGCTATACTTGGTTGCATACCGCCTACTCAGAGGTGAGCTCTGCCTAACATACAAGGCCATGTCCAACCCAGAATTGATGGACATGCTCCACCTAAAAAAAACCTTATCCCCTCGAGCCACATGCTCTAGGGATCTAAACCTCACCACAACATTAAATAAGATGTGCTGGAGGGATAGATTCCTGTCCCAGGGACCTCTCATGCTTTGGAACAAGATCCCAATCTACATTAGGCACAGCTCCTCGCTAACACTCTTCAAAAGAAACCTTGATGAGTGGATGGGAAACAGAAAATTTACTTCGGGGATCACTTCAGTGGCTTTGCTGGACGGAGGCACAGGGAACTAATCTAAGGGGGCAGCGAAAGCCAACACATTCTGGCTAGGCTTATAAATGTCTTTGGGCAGATAGCCTTGTACCAACCTATGAACCTAATACAGGTTTTTTTACTAGCAATTCATTTACTACTACTTTTATTTTTATTTCCTATGACAGTAAAAGCATGAGTATTACTGACCTGCTTCATGTCGCGACCATGCCAGGCAGCTGATGTGGGCCTCCTGGTTCGCGGTCCACCCTGTTGCAGCTGTGGGGGACATAAGAGGAATATTTAGCCATACCAATCCATGATATACCTCAGCTGGCACTTATTACAGACATATTGGGGTGATACTTACACACACATCTGTAACATCCCCTGATGCTCTAGCCTCTTGGAGCCACTCCTCTAAGAGGTCCCCCTTCCGCCACTTCAGGTTGGCATAGTGGTGCCTGACCTGCTCATCAGTTGGGGGTATGCTAGTGGCACTGATGAGGTCGTGGGTGAAATGGTCCCAGGCCACTGCCTTATATTGGGAGCTCTGGTACTGGCCCTGCAGCAGTCTCTGTGCATGGTCTTTAACTAGGAGTCCTGCCATGACCTTGTACTCCTGGATGCACCAGTGCTACACCCAGAAGCACACTCCTTCTCCCCTTACTACCATAGTACCTGCAAGGGGAAGCTACAACCAGTTATGAGATGTAGTTCCACCTCTTGGGTTAAAGTAGAGTCGATTTCCTTCACTTTTCCATGACTGGCTGATTTTGAAAAGGGTAAGCTATGGGCAAACCTGTTTACCTAAGGTTGGCATTGTTTAAAGGGGTATACCACTGGGCGCAAATAGTTAGCTGGTCTGCACATTGCTTACACCTCCTAAGCTGGCCTGTGCAATGCTTAGCATTGCTTACATTAGACCTTTATTATAATGCCTTTTTGGCATTGTGTTATTATTCATTACACCTTATATGTATGCTTGGTATCCCTGATTGATCTGTACGTACACTCTGTGATGTCCTTGCATTTTAATGGGGACTTTGACACTCTATTACAATTACACCTCACTTCTGGGCTTACTGCTGTACTCCAGTTCACATATTTATGTTATGTAGTAGGTTATGGCACATATGACTGTATACTGATGCCTTTCACAGGTTCAGGTTGGTTATAATATGGTGAGGACATGTTTACTACTACCCATTCTTCTATATTTCTGTGATGACATGGTGGATAACTACTAGGTCTATGGTGTATAGGGTTTGAGACCTGTATGGCTGTTTATTTTGTTGATGGGCAGAACAAGGGCCATTGGATACAGAGTGATTAAGGCACTTTTGAGCAGTTGTAAGCAGGTTTGCGCAATGGTAAGCACTGCTAACCTGTTGTTACATCCACTTACAGAGAGTTAGCTTTAGAATTGCTTAGCCAGTGTAGGCATTGCTTACCCCCACACACCCACTTACTAGTGCTTAAATATGCTTACTACTGCTTATTTGTGCTTAAACCTGCTTACTAGTACCTTATTCATTATGACACTAACACTTCACATGTGCATTTACTGCAGTATTCCATTTCATAAATATATGTTATTTAGTGGGTTTTGCAACAAAAATATTGGTCATAGCATGCTTTGCCATGGAAAATGGAAAATGCTGTAGTGAGACTTGTACCAGGAATGCCTGCTCATAAGGCAAATGCTCTGCCCACTACACTATTGCTATGCTGCTTTATTTGCATATATCTTCCTTGTTATCCTCTTCAGCCTTTTAAGCTGCTTTAACCATAGCTAAGCGATGGGCACACCTATGCACCTACGGTTAGCTGTACTCGGATTAAAAAAATAAATAAAAATTGTGTTTCTTCATTTTAATTCTACATTCTGTTGCTGTTATACAGAAGGGGGACTGTTGGTGGGGATATGCGAAAACCTATGAGCGGTCTCGCTCATTGACTACCCCTTTCTACTGTTCTACATTGCAAGGGCATGTTTATTCTGAGAGCTCTGCTCTCAGACACACCAGTGCACTCTTACATGCTCCATGTAAGCCTAGGAGCTTGGTTAGCATGCCTCATTAATATGCATGGTGCACTGCCGTCCTGCTCCTAAACAGTCGCATCCATGCAGGACTAAGCTAGTCCTGCATGGAAGATTAGTAAATCCAGGGGACAGAGATTTAAAATTCTAATTCTAACCCATGTCACCCCCCCCCCCGCACATCTAAATATCATAATACTTCAATTTTAAAATGGGAGCTAATGAACAACACTCATCTAATCCTGGTTGAACAGCTGAATTCACCTTAATCTTCATAAAACTTCCTTATAATTTAAATGTGCTGCAGTAATTTTACCTTGTTCATCAAACTTAATATAATCTAAAACATGAAACATAAAATCATGTCCCTGATTAATACTAATGTGCCTATACTATGCATTGTTAAATTTCTATTTTTTATATCTAAAAAATGTTCGTATACTCAATCTCTTAGTCTCTTTGAAGTCTTCCCTATATAAAAACTTGGACTTGTGTCACATAAATCTGCATATACTACGTTACAAGAATTGCAATTGAAATATTGGTTGCATGCATATTTTCTGTTAGCTATGACTGCATGCTCCTTGACAAGTATGTGTTTACACTGGCTACAACTCCCACACTTACATGTGCCAGTTTTTTTGTGTGGGTTTGTCAAACTTTGGGTGCTATCCCTTTTTAATAATTGTTTACAAGATGTGCCCTTTCTAAACACTATCCTAGGCTTTGTTCCAAGTTTTTGTATTATGTCAATGTCAGAAAAAATCCACCAATTATTGTGAATAATGTTCAGTATTTCTTGTGAATCAAAACAATAGGTAGTAATAAATACCATTTTATCCAACTGACACACATTGTAAATTGGAGATGGCATACCTTGATTGCTATTTAAAATGGGAAAGTAAGTGCCATTTTCTCTCTTATGTACTACCTCACGTTTAATGCTATTTAACTCAGAAGGATAACCTCTTGCAGTAAAAAATTCCATTAGTTTCTCACATTCAGTCAAAAAATCGGTGTGTTCTGAAACCATATGGGCTACTCGCACAAACTGGCCTTTAACTACAGCCTTTTTCTGGTATTGTGCATTCCCACTTGAATAGTGAAGGTACGAATTTGAAAATGTAGGTTTTCGATATATATTGGAGACATATTTACTGTTCACCCTATCCTTTGATACTCTTACATCTAAGTAAGCAATGGATTCCATACCCCATGTACAAGAAAATTTTAAAAACTCAACTGCATTATTTGTGTATTCTAAAAATTCAGTTAGTATATTAGAAGGCCCTTTCCACAACATAAAAATGTGATCCAAAAATCTTGTATAGGACACCCACTTTCCCACATGAGATCCATTGAATATATAGTGTACTTCCCAGAATGACATAATGTACTTGGCAAAGGTGGGAGCACATGCTGCCCCCATAACAACTCCAGTCACCTGTCTAAAACATTGTCCTTCAAAATACAAATAGTTGTGTTTTAATACTCATTCCATAAGGGTACACCTAGTATAAGCTTCATTTGCCATATACCCCGCATGTTTTTGCAACTGCTCTTCTAACTAATTTAATGCAATGTCATGGGGTATTACAGAAAAAAGGTTGTGGGCATAAATCATCACAAATATAGCATCACAAAAGAATTCTGTTTCATTCAATATTTTAAAATTAAAGTATTATGATATTTTGATTTGTGTGTGTGTGTGGGGGGGGGGGTCACTTGGGTTAGAATTAGAATTTTAAACCTCTGTGTCTTTAAGTGTTCAGTCTTTGCTGGTCATGTGATTTTTTTTTAAATTGCATAATTACTAAGTTGAGATTGACTTAATTGTTCTGATGAAGTTCAGTGTAAACTTGAACAAAAGCACTTAAAGAATTGTTTATGGTGAATAAACATATTTTCTGTGGAATTGTGCTGTGACTTCGTTCAATGTTTCTTGGCTTACTGTGGTTACTGGCTGGAACTCTTTTGGATTGTGACATTTTAAATATTGCTCTTATAAGGTTAGAAAGTTCATAGAAAAATGTGTTTTGCTTTAGCATACATTTAGTGAAAGATATGAAGTCTGAAACTTAAAAGTCTGCCATTATTTAGTAACTTCAGTCCTCACTGGTTTGCCAGAAAATCACATATCTTATGAGGAACAAACTATAGATATGAGGCAAAAATCTGGACATTCTGTGAAACTCTTGACACTTCAGAGGTATGTCTAGAGAGTGTTAAGTTAATCTCCATGTTAAACTGACAGTATTTCATGGAATGTATAGATATGTTGATCCTTCATTTGATAGTCTGATTCAACCCAGATTGGTAAGTGGGAGATAGTGTTACAATCAGTAAGGAATGTTTTGGTAGTGAAATGATAGGGAGGCAGGGTGTGACATTCTTGAGAAATTCATGTTCCCCAAAGAAGTAATGGAAATTTTGAGTGAGCTGTGCTAGGAGGCTTATGGCTTCCTGCAATGCATATTTTAGGAAGGATTCAAGATGTTCTGAGCCACATTGTTTCTATATGTATTTGATGTCTATACTGAAAAAATGGCGGCTGCTATTCACATGATTTAAGGTTTCTACAAAGTAAGGATAGAAGACTAGCATCTATATTACAACATCGAAGCTTTAGTTAATCGAATAACTAAAGCTTGATCTTGTAATATCGAAAGCTAAACTTGTCGAACGGCTGACTCAACCAAGGCAAACACTTCCCTTGGCCAAATCAAGAAAAGAAAACTTTATATCTGAAATCAAGTAGCCCCCCCCACACCCCCACCTAAGTATACCAACTCTGAGATCCCTCCAAATTGGAGAAATGGGCATATTCCACAGAACGGCCAATGGAAGTGTTTCCCTGGGTTTAATCAGGTGTTCGACAATTTACAGTTTCAATATTACAAGTTTGAGCTTTACTTATTTGAATAAATAAAGCTTTGATCATGTAATATAGAACCGAAGACTAGAGTATGCGATCCAGATTCATACAAATTATATGCTATTTATTGTAGAAAACCCAGATGTAGCTATTTCTCATTTGTGAGAAGGTTTTGTAGGAATTTCATGATTAGCTCAGATGTACATTATTTGAAATAAGTCACAGTTGTTAATAAAGCATTCAAACCTTATCAATATTTGAGAAATATGGTTAGAGGAAGTTATGATTCTGAAACAAATGAAATGCATGGAATTCCGGCTTGTCAACAATATTACCTTCATATAGAAAGTAGTAGTAATTTAAAGCAAATATAATTTTACGTATATGTATATATATATATATATATATATATATGTATATATATATATATATATATATATATATTATACAACTGTGGCATTTGTAAGTCTTGCAGCATATAAAATTCATAAACTGATAAAAAAACAAGGGTAGAACACTGAGTAGGTGTACTAACACTTAGAAAATTAAGCTATTTTTTTTTTCAAATCTCCACACATTTACAAAGCTATCAACTTAAAAACATCATAACCTTAATTAGATGGCAAGTTTTTTGGATTTAACACCCTCCACCTCCTTGCACCAGGGCTAAATGACTCTGAAAACAGGACAAGTGTCACATAATTGTAAATCCGTATTGGGAGGACTGCCTTGTTTCAATTCCTTTCACCTTGTTTCTCAGTTCTCTATAAAACTTTTTTGGGTCATCAATAAATTGCTTATTTTTGTACTTTTCCTTTATAATTATCTTTGTATTTTCTAAGTTTTTCCATCTGTGCTGTAATATTTAGTTTGTTATTAGAGATAGTGCATGACAGATCCTGATCTGTTCAAATAATGTGTATTGCTTTTATCACATCTATCTTTCTGAGTATTTTTGTTGATCGGTTCCCTCTTCTATACTCTTCTAACAGGGACACTTCTTGTCTTAATTGCTTTATAGTTATGTCAATTCTATACTTCCATGATGGTATTTGATTTCTCCCATTCCTTTCCCACACTACCCTGTGTTCTTGTGGTAGAACTTTATCAGTTATTAATTTACTACACAGTAATATATCCTGTTTACTTCTATTATATTGCATGGATCTCTATGGACAGTCCTAATTACTGTGTTCATTTGTTTTATCAAACTTCTAATTTTTTGTTTTTTTTTTACTTCTGCAGTCTATTTCTTTCATCAACCTTAATATGTCTATCTATCTCTGTTAAATCAAGAAATTTTTCTTTTAGCTTGTTTTTTTCTAGACTGAGGCCACATATTTTGTTTTCCATTTACTGAGAGCATTCCATAGAAAGTTCTGTTGCATCTTCCTGTGGCACATTCTCTTCAATTTCATCCTGTGCCATCTGTTGCTCTATCATATGGGAACTCACTGGACTATCACTCCTCAACATTGACTGTGTCAGAGTTTCCACAGTTTCCTGTTCCTTCCCTTGCTGTCCAACTTTAAGTGAATATTTATACTTGTTCTTCCTTTTTTCTTTTTAAATTTTTCCAAGTCTTTTGGGTTTCTAATACCATGACAGGAATGGACCCCATCCCTAAGTCAAACTACAATTAAAATTCATGAAATTAGTATTGTTTCAGTATTTGATGTCAGCCAGAAATGCTCTTCGCTGCACCTGCAATGTGCCCAGTAATGACTCATGCAATTCGTACGGAGTTACACGTATTGGTAACATATCTAAATATGATTGTAGATTCTTTTTAAGACCCATTGCTGCTACTACTATTGCAATTGCCTGGGTATCTTTCTTCTAAATTGCTCTTGTTTCTGCCTGCAAATCATGATATTTTATGATTTTGTGCCTCTCTGTACGCAATACACTGTAGTCACTGGGCATAGTGATTTCAATGATCAATGCTACTTTTGTCTTCTTTTTATGGACCACTATATCTGGTTTTCTAGCATCTAGTTCTTCCTGATATGGGAGTACTGATGAATTAGCAGGATGTTTCTTTAGCCATTCACCTTGTGCAGTATCTGACCTGATATGTATCTGCATCATGTTTGAAAGTGTGGGATAAGGTCACTGAATGAGTGATTGAAATAAGTAAAAACATTAGTTTCTTGCAGCTGCACTACAAAAACACAAGAACAACTGCTGGGTCCTACTGAATTACAACTGCTATGATTACTCGACACAAATAAAGCTGCTCATATCACTGATTTTGAAGGCACAATTTAGTACTGATATAAAGTTACATGCAGCAGTTTTACGATGAATGTTGGAAATGTGAGAAAGACACTAAGGTCGATAAGGAAATATTAACTAGAATGATAAGTGAAATTTAGTTGGACTGAATCATTTTATCTGTGGAGGTTGTGTAATAGAGCTTTTAGGATGTATGGCATATTTTGATGCACAGGTATAAGTCAGAGGTTATTAATGACGTAGGGCCTGAGTCAATACAAATGGACAAATGAGACTTGGGTTCAGGTGTTTTATGAATAAGCTATCCTACTTTACAGAAAAGTATAGGCTTCTTTTGAAAGTTTCATGTGAAAGGTTTTACTAGTCTGGCTAAGACCTCATGGAAAGAGCAAAGCCTAGCTGCTTCACAGAGGGATTGTGGCACTTCAAACGTGTATTCTTTGTATGCCTTGATAGCATATATCTGATGGGTGAAGTTTTTCAAGGGGATTGCACAATAGGAATTGTCTCATACTGGGGGAATGTCATAGGTGATGGCCAGGTTTCTTTGTCACCTTTAATTAATAGCCAGATTAATAAGGAAGAAGGGAAGAACTTTGCAGATCACCACTTCTGGTTCTCTCAGTAGAGAAATGATTAATTCATACTGAAGTTTCAGCAGAATGTCTTGGTAAAGATATATGTATAATGTTAAAGGAGAATGCTACATTTAGATGAAATTCCTGCAGTTGATACTTTAAGAGAAATGGAAGTACTGTAGCCTAATGTCATTAAATATAGCAATGATGGGTGAGGTGAGGTGGAGAATGCTGAGTCTGTTTTTCTAAGCCACCCTGTAGTCAATGTTTGCTAGGGTGATTACATATTATTTTGCTGTCTCATCTTTCTTTCTCTCTCTCTCTTTCAACTGTACAGTGTTTCTGATTAAAGATCGTACACAATTGCAGTGTGAGGTGATCAGTTTTGGGTCTGGAGTATTGTAGGATAGCCCAGGAAAATATGTATTCTTGCTCTAATTTAGCTGTTGTACTGACAGATGAAATTGGAAGTCTTTTTTAATAGAAGTTATTTAATAGTATTAGGTTTTGAGATATATTTAAGTTGTCTTATGCATATAAGATTGTTATTCTTTTTTTCTACTTTTTTCTTTTCTTTTGTTTATTTGTTTTTATCTGTTTCTTTGATATTGGAAAATGATTTACCCATACCAAACGTGTACCACATTGCTTGTATATTTTGTATTTAGCATTAAAATAAATATATATATATTGGAATTAAAATAATACCTAAACGTTTAAGAGTTTGTAGGGAAAATCTGTTAAGAAACTTTCTCACAACTACAAAATGAAGCTGAATTATTTGTTACTCCAAGATAAAGAATTTGTAAATGCAGAAAAAATATGAATCATGGTAAAAGTACCTAGGAAGTACCTCCCATACTTTCTCTTTGGGGAATCAACATTGCCTATTTCCTCCTTAAATACTGCTCAACCACATTGCTCAAGAATTCTGGACAAAACCAAAAATAATGGGAGGGGGTGTCAGAGACTAAAGTCAGGGACAATTTCTGAATAATACTCTAATGTAAAAACAAATAAAACAACAAGTGTTGCGCCATTGTGTATTTTGTGAGCAATAGGTATGAAATACTAATGTTTTTGGTATTATTGACTGACTTTAATCCTCAGTGTCTTACCAGAAAATCCAGTATCTGAAAGGGACATGGAAAAAATTAGGGATATTTTCCAAAATCAGGGACAGTTGAGATTTATGCATTGAAGGTTATTTTAGTAAGACATCTTCTAAACTAAGTATCAGCAAGACAATGCCCTAGTGGTGAAGCTAAGCGATAATGCACTAAACCATTAAGTGGAAGATTTTCCTTTTTAGAGACTCAACATTAGTTTAGGTAGCTTTCAATTATTTAGGCTGGTACCATATTAAGTGAAGACGGGGTGGAAGAGACAATGCATTTATGGGATCAGCCGTACCACACCTCTGCCATTTCCAGTTAGGAATGCATGTTTTAAAAATTAATTTAATTAATCACAGAATATCCTTCACTGGGGATATTTTCAGGAGTCACAACTTGCTAGGATGTCTTCCTTTTAATGGACAATAGGGACTAGACCATAACACAAACAAGATTTGAGCATGTGATTGCAGGAAAGAAGTCCTGTGGAAACTAGTCACTGAAGTCAGAGGTGATGATAGACACACCTTACAAAATCATTAATTGTTGAACTAATCTATGGATTCAGACTTCTTGCTTGCTTATGAATAATGCAGGTGGTCACATACAGGATGCAAGTAGGGTTTGCCAGTTATTTAAGTCTGTAGAACACTAACAAATCATAATTTGGTCATTTAGCCTCATTCTTAATTCCGTCAGGACTTCAAACCTGGCAGTCTTTGATTCACAGCTCTTCTATTTCCTCTAGTCCTGAAAATGTCAGTATAGCCTGTTCTTGTGATACAAGGATAGAGTTTCACTATCTGTTTGATACACCGATATAGTAGAGACAGGGCTTTGTATAATACCTTCAGAAAAGCAGCATTTCACCAATAAAAAGATATCCTGTGCCACCCATCATGCCTTACAGTTCTTTGCAGTTAAGCTGTAACTCAAAAGAATGAAGTCATCGCAGATGAGAAAGGAAATGGCAACTTTGTGATATACTAGAAAGGATCATACCTGAGAATGACCACCTCTTTGAGTGCAGATTTTCAAGTCAAATGTTATACCCACTTGACGAGAATCTCTCTTCTTGAATGAAAACGTTTTTGGGACTATAATAGGCATATTAGATTAAAACTGTCAAAGAATTTTAGAACCAACATTATTTTTCTGATTAAATTGAGATCCCAGTTTTAATCCTTACTTTACAATCTTTTTATACTTGGGGAAACACTAGTGTT
>NC_056732.1:654137477-654169977 GCF_019279795.1 Protopterus annectens
AGAGGTTGTTTATGGCAGGGGACCACCAGATTGGCTTCCTTTTTTTGGAGGATAGCATTTTGGTTCTGTTAGGGATAGCATGATCCATGCACTCGTGTAAGTGCTTATAAAGTGCATTTGTTTTATTTATTTATTTTATTTATTTTATTTATTTATTTAACATTTGTTGACCGGGAATGTCTGACTAGGTTCCACAGAGCCTGTTTTCAGCAGAGGCCCAGGGAGAAATGCTCCAGATGCATGTCTTTGTCCTTTGTGTGGGATTCAGTAGTCATACCTCTATTGTCCATCTGCATGGGTGTCATGAAGTTTGCCACTTCTGTCTTAAGAAGCGTGAAATTGGCTTTGGAGAATTTTTTTACAGTGGTTTCCCTAATGGGGGGGTGGGGGCAGGATGTGGATGTCTAGGGTGATTAGCTTCTGGTCGGATCTGACCAATGAGGAATTTACCTCTGGTGTGGAACACCTATCGCCCATGTTGGTAATGGCCAGGCTAGGATATTGCTGCCCCTGGTGGGGGTGTGAATAATTTGATCCAAGGTGTTGGAATTTATGAATATGGACATACCTCCACCTTTAGCGTTTCGGTCCAGGTTACGTGGCCTAAAGGTGTGGTATGAATTATAGCCTGGTAATGCAGGGGTGCTCTCTGTAGCCTTGTACCAGGTCTCTGTCACTGCACAGATGTCAATGTTCTCCATTTTAAGGAGTGCCTCGAGTGAATGCATTTTGAGGTTTAGACTTCTAGCATTGAGTAGCATTACCCTCAAATTTTGCTTACTTGTACCTGTTATGGTGGTGAATTTGTCATTTGAGCCTTGCCTAAAAAAGGCACTATAGCCGTGGCAAGAGCATTAGCCATTATCCGGCATCCAAGGGTGACAGGTGCAGGCCATCTCTGGCAAAGCATTGTGGTCTGTCGATCATGTCATCCCAGATAGACAGATACTGGACCCCCTTAGAATGACAAAAGAAGCTTAGCCAATTGTTGAAGTCAATCATTTTGTCCTTGTACTGTGGTATCATTCTGGGTGATAGCAGGATGCTACTCAGGGCTAGGTTCATACCTGCCTGGGCTAAAAGATTGGAGAGTTCCTCTATGTCTCTTTTCTTGTAGTCCAGGGAGGTATGTCTCAGGTCATTCACACCAACATGGACAATGACAGAGTCATATTTGTACTTATTGTGGTGTGACCTGAGTGCGTGCATTATGTGGCAGATCCTACCACCTGACAGGCAGCTGACAGTAACTTTCTCCTTGTTTAGCCTGATGTGTGGAACATCAGTGTGCCTGACTATAGATTCACCTATGACTACAGTGTTGGTTATGCTGTTATGCCTTATGGGCTGTGGTTGAATGACACACTGAGTTTGTGGGCTATGTGTCATTTGGGTTGTGTTGCGGGGTGGAGGTTGTTGCTTTTCTGCTTTGGAGGTCTCTGTTGCTTGAACAGATTTTTATTGAGAGCCTCTGTGAATGTAGGTGTGCGTTTTGTGTTTCTTTGTGTGTGTTTTGGTGGTGTAGATCTTAAGGGACTATGTGATGAGTGTGATGTGGTGCAAGTATTTACCTTCCTCTCTTGGCTGTCTAATCCAGTCTCGGGTGAAGAGACCTTTGCTTTCAGTTTGGCTATATAAGTGCATCTTTCACAGGTTGTAGTGTTGCGTGGTAGGAGGACAGGGTTGTTTGTGTACATGAGGCAATTGCTGCATTGCCCCAATATGCCCAGATTCATCAGGTAGACAGGAGAAAACACCTGGAGCTGACTCTTAAACATGCCTGGATAAGTGCTTATTTATTAAGTTCTAAAAACTGTTTTCCTCTAGACAGGTGAGGAAAGTTGAGTGCTGTAGTAATTTGTAACTTATTTAGTGCTTACAATGAGTTCTGAACGAGTGCTGAGCTCAAAGAAACAGATTTGAGTGCTAAAACTAAAAAAGACTGGCCAGTTCTAAGGGAAAATTTGAAGAGCAGACTTTATGGTATCAGGAATAGTTTAGCCCTAGCTAAGCAGCGATGCATAAATTGTATTTTTTTTTTAATATAGCAGTAGCAAATGAGGAAACTGATTTAAACAAATTAACCAATTAACCAATAAAAAGCTAAAAACTGAGCCCCATTCCAGCAGTCTTCAATCAGACAAGTTCTAACTGCACCCACTGCACAATCCTGCCACTAGGGTGCAGGGGAACCTTCTCCAAAAAAGATGGTCTGGATTAGTGCTCAAGTTATAGAAACAAAGCTAGATTCAGCCGGTCTGAATTTAGTCTATGCTACAGCAAATAAGGCATACCAATTTCAGAATGAAACAGTTCAAATAAGCAGGCACAATAAGCCTTTAACCAGAAACTCCCAGCTCAGAAGGGCAGAATCTACCCTCTCCTCCCACAAGAGTGCAGATCACACATTCTTGCTGAAAAGAGAAAATTTATACAGTGGGTTTACACAGGTAGCAAACAGATAAATAATGTTTTTTCATTGGTTAATTTCAATTGTTGTCTGAGTGATATTTAAATACAAAGTGCAATTCTTGGCCTTTACCTTTATCTGAAGGATTTCAAGCCTGCATAATGTATAGCACTGCTGGTAATTCCTACTGGATGAGAAAGTAAACCTATAATTTTTGTCTTTGACTGATAGAACTGCTTTCTGTCATACCTGCCCTAGTTTGTTTTCTGTTTTAAGAAATCTTTACCTGGTGGTTTTGTGTGAGACAGATACTTAAATTATCTAGACTCATATTTCACATGTATTTTCATTTCTTAATTTGAATGGTCTCCTGAGTGATACTTAAATACAAAGTGAAATTCTGGGCCTTTGTCTTTGAAAGATTTCAAGCCTGCATAAGGTATAGCACTGTTGGTCATTCCTTGCTAGGGTTTCTCACCCACCTTCTTTTTTGTCAGTCTTCTTTTAAACCTGGTGATTTTAAGCTTACTACCCCTACTGTAAATTGAGCTTAAAAAGCTCCCCCTTTCTACACTGCTGCTGCTATCTTGATGTTTTTATTTTAATTATTACTTCTGGAGTATTTCTCCCCGGGCCTCCGCTGAAAACAGGATCTGTGGAACCTAGTCGGACCTTCCCGGTCAACAAATGTTAAATAAAAAAATAAAAAAATAAATAAATAAAATAAAATTATTTATTTGCCTTTCCTTGTACTTATATCGAAAAAGTGCATTTTGCCTCTTATTGTCTGTTGTAGTGATTTACTTCATCTGAATTCCATTATCTAGCTATCTGTTGGATAAAGTAGTCTACTTTTACACTCTAGCAAGCACTTGTTTTCTCATCAAGATCAATGGATGTTCCTTCTAGTACACTGGGCAGTAACTTCATCTGTCTAGGTTGAGGAAACATTTGAGATTTCTGCATGTAGTTTTATTGGTTGGAGAGTTTATTGATCAGCTTATCTTGTTTTTAGTGCCTTTATAAATTCTGTACAATTGAATGTCTCTTGGCTCATTTATACAAAGCAAAGTACTTTTTTTGAATAATCACACGTTTATGAACTGTTTAAGGTACACTGCTATATCTATATCTTTAAGTTTGTATGTGGTAGCACTTCACTCCAGACACTCTCTAACTGTGCTTTTATACTAGGAGGTCTGGGATTATTCATCTAGCAGCTGTAGGTGTCTACCTGTTTTTTCTGAGCTGGGAACTGGCAAAAGGGCTCTAAGTATTCTTTCTCTGCACTTCTCTTATATACTGTGAGTGTACTTCAGCAGTTTAAAAACCGTACTGTTTGCTGTTGCTTTGCACTGTATTTTATTGCTGCATTTGTTGCACTTTAACTATATTTCACACCAACTGCTATTTTTACTTAATTTATGAAAAGATCTGTTTCTTCTGTTTTATTCTGTTGATGTTATTAATTCAAGAAAAACTGTGCTGCCTTTTATACTGTTGCTTATTTAATTAAAAAAAAAACATATCCTGATTTGTATCTGTTGTTTCATTACACTTCTGCTGGCCATAGTATAGATTGGATTCAAACCAGATGAATTCACTTCTGTTTGCAGAATGAGCACTAAAAGTCAGGACATCTGTTTTTGGAGAAGCCCCCCCCGTGGCAGTAGCATATAGTAGGACTATCTAATTGAAGGTTATTGCTTCAGGGCTCAGTTTTTGCTATTTCATTGGTGCAGGGCTCAGTTTGAGCTTTTTCATTCATTCCTTAGTATTTGCTGATTTGCTGTTGCTTGAGCATAGTGCACCATTGTGCACCACCATGCAGAGGGGGTAACTTTTGATGGTTATAGATGCAAACGTGCCAGTAGAAGTATTGTCCCTTAGAAGATGCTGTTGTCTGCCAGAGCAGTTCTTGAATATCTCTCAGCTGTTAAGCGAACCATACAGCAGAAAATGTTTCTCTTACCTATCAACATCAGACCCTATAGATCCCCTCTTTTACAGACTTCCTACTGTACACCCCATAGGTTAGTCACCCTAAAATAGCTCCCTGCCTCATACCCCCATCTTTTTCTCCTTATCTGCTGAGATACCAGGTTCAAACCTTGCATTATGGACTGTCAGTTTCCCACTGTTTCTCCTGCCAGCTTTCTGGATATGGGCTTTTTGAGGCAGTATAGCAACTGCCTCATGTAGACTGACAACTTCTTATTCCTAAATCACTCAAGTGCAATTTGTGAAAGATGCTCCTACACTGAGAATCTGGAATCACTGCTCTCTTGTGCCCAGAACAACAACACTAAACAGTTGTCAGCTCACAGACCATAACTCCTATTCATTATATGCATCCAACACATAAACCTTTATATGCAGAGGTACTCTCCAGAAACCTACCTAAACACCAGAGATTTCCAAAACACAAACATGCTACACTTAACACAACACCCAAAGCACCCTTTACACATAAAAACACTAGCATCTGTGTCTCACCAAATAAGCCCTTAAGGCAATGCACAACGATTCCAAATGTTTTAGTTGTAGAAATATGCAGATGCCCCACTCACCAGGTTGAACAAGGAGAAGGTCATGGTCAGCTGCCTGTGTGGTGCAAGAATTCACCAGATCACACATGCTCTCAAGTCTGTCAACAACAAGTACCATTATGCCTCTAGCATTTTGGTTGCTGGCTAAGGAACTTGCCTCTCCTATAATGTCTTTATTAGGCAAGGTCCGGACAATAAAATTCCTGATGTGAAAATATCAAACACTAAGAAACTAAGGGTCATGCTGCTAAACACTAGGAGTTTAAATCAGAAACTGCACTCCTTTCCCTGGAAGATGTTGACTTCTGTGCAATCAGAGAAACCTGTCTCAAGGTCACAGAAAGTACACCAGCTTTGATGACAACAATGCATTCCACACTTTCAGACCACAAATCGAAGGTGTGAGATCCCTGGAAGATGTTGACATCTGTGCAGTCACTGAAACTTGGCTGAAGGCTGCAGAAAGTACAACGGCCTTGAAGGCAACAATGCCTTCCACACTTTCAGACCATGAATCGAAGGTGTGAGAACCAAATGAGGTGAAGTATCTATCTTCATTAAAGATAATTACACCTGTAGACTGGTTAGACAAGAAAACTCTATGGAGCTACATCAAGTCCAAATTACTGTGAGTAAGGCACCCCCATCAGGTCATCATCAGTTAGAGATCCTCTTCTATAAACCAAGATGCCTACACAGCTTATTTACACCTACTTGTGAAAGTAAGGTACAAACTAACACCCTAGTCATGGGTGACTTCAACTATCCTTCCATTAACTGGGAAACATATATGAACCCAAATTCACTCACACTAATGTTACTGGACTTGTTGGCTCAAATGCCCTGGAACAAATAGTGCACCACCCCACAAGGGGATCCAATATTCTAGACCTGATCCTCACTAATATGCATGTCTGATACAACGCCTCAAGTATAGGGTCCATACTGGCTAGATCCAACCATAAATCAGTCAATTTTGAAGTAGCAATAGGCTAAAAAACTTCATCAAAGCTAATTATACCCTCCTAAGGGAAGGTATAATCAACCTCCAAGATCCAGTTTCCTTAGATGACATTTACGGCTACAGTATGGTATACACTGATGTCCTGTATAAACATCTACACAAATGTATAGACACAGCCGTGCCTGATAGGATTAAAGCAAGATCCTCAAGAAAAAACAAACCATCCTGGTGGATGTTTAGCATTAATAAATTATACAATAAGTGAAAGAAGCTGCTGTCGAAAAATACAAAAGTGAGATCCCAGAACTGGAAGAGCACCCTCCCCAGCCTAAACAAGCAAATAAGATAATGTGCAAAATCTTCCAAGGACAACTATGACAAAAGTTTAGCAACCATAGCCAAGGATAATCATAAGACTTTCTTCAGCTACGTCCACATCCTAAAAGGTAGGACACAGATGTGTGCTGAACTAATTGTGGATAGCATCACACACACTGACCCTGCAGGAATTGCAATCCTGCTAGCAGACGTTTGGCAAAAATTCCCCCCCTCCCCCCCCAAGCATACCGCAAACCATGTATTCATCATCTCCTCCTCCCCGCATCTCCAAAGAGCAAGTCATCAATGCTGCTTCCAAGGCTAAGAACACAGCCTCCATGGGACTAGATGTCATTCTGGGCTGCATTTTTAATGTCCTAAAACAAGAGCCAGCTAATCCATTAGACACACTATTCAACCACGGCTTGAGTACTGTCTTTGTCCCCACTGAATGAAAGACATTGACTGTTAGCCCCCTCCACAAGGGCAGCTCAGCAATGGACCTGGTTAACTATAGACCCATAAGTTTAACCAACCTCATATCTAAGGCAGTGGAATGAATCATCATGGACATCATAAATAAGGATATAGGTGAGGTCCAAACCCTAGATCAGTCCCAGTTTGTTTTTTCAAGGACAGGTCATACCTGCTAAACCTGGTGGACTTCTTTGAGAACTTGACCAGAGACATAGATTATGGCAAAGCCATGTACACAGCCTACCTTGACTTGGCCAAGGCCTTCAACACTGTCTTACATTCTGGCATCATTGACAAACTAACCTAGATGAATATCAATGTCTATGTTGCCAGGTGTTTTTTTGTCTACTAGGGTTGCAAACTGGCTCACAGATCAACAACACTCAGTCAAAGTGGGAGACTTTACCTCAACCTAGACCTGTCACAAGTGGGGTTCCACAAGGGTCAGTGATGGGCCCCCTGTTGTTTGGCATATGCTTCTCAGAAATCCAGGCCAAAACAGGAGGGCTGCAGCTAAGCAAGTTTGAAGATGACTGCAAATTAGATGCTATCACTGAATCCTCTTGCGATGTCAGAGTTCTTCAAAAGGGGCTTACACAGACCAATGATTAGTGCCAAAGCGATGGTCTTAAACTAAATGTTAAAAAAATGCATCACCATTCCCTTTGGTAAAAACAATGTCCCTGCTGATTATAAAATAAACAATAATACCCTAAGTACCAATTCTGTAGTGAGACACCTGGGAACACAAGTTGACTGTGTCCTCAACTTTGATCACCATGTGTCTAATGTGGTGAGGAAAGCATTCTACATTGCTCATTTGATTAGTAAAGGCATCACCTCAAGAGCAAAAGAGGTTATAACTCCCCTGTACTCATCCCTTATCAGGCCTATTATTGAATATAATGCTCCCTTTGGTGTGTACGTACCAGACACCTGCAGCAACTTGAGAGACCTCAGAGATTTCTAAATAGAAAATTCAGGTTCTCCAGCACATCTTGTATGGACAGACTGAAGTCACTGTCACTGTACTCAGTAGCGTATAAACTACTTAGAGGTGACTTATGTCTGGTTTACAGGGCTATGTCTGACTCAGATCTAATGGAAATGCTGCACATCTGTAAGTCAAATGGGATGAGAGACACCCATTCCAGGGACCGCAATCTAGCCTACCGTATAAACAGGACCTGATGGAGAGACAGATGTAGCTCTCAGATGTTGCCACTCCTCTCGAATAGGCTTCCAATCCATATCAAGCAGAGCACCTCCATGACCTTGTCTAAGAGCAACCCGGATGACTTGATGGGAAACCATAAAATTCTGCCAGGGATTGCCCTGACTTCTCTCTTGGATGTTGGTAGTCAGAAAAACATTACATTGGGATTTAACGGCTAGGCTTGTAAAGACCCTTGGATGAATAGCCTAGTAACATTCTATGAACCTATGAAACTATAAACAATAATACTTAAAAATTGTCCCTTTTTAGGCTTCTGTTCCCCCACTATTTTTTCTTTTGCCGTAAGAAAGTAGCTGGGTAGTAGGTTGGTCTGTTCCTTATAACATTTGTGAATTATAGCAAATTGCTTTTGACTGCACTTGATAAATAATGACAGTCATGTGAAATTTAGACTCTGTAGCTTTCAGAAAATACCTGCTAATGTAAAATCTGTTATTTTAGCAACGTTCTAAGTATATATGCATTTAAAATATCTTTCGGATTTTGTGCCTTTGTCTTTGATTCTTGAGATGTGAAGTTGAGGATGCAGAAATGGATTGCAGCAGGTCACAATGTATGACTCTGATGGCAGGACACTGTGATACATTTCTAGAGCTTTATCTATTTATTTATACTTTTGCTATCAGACAGATGTCTGAAGTGTACACAGTCATACTAGCTGTAAGTGTGGGAGTGTTTGTGTGTGTGTCCACACGTGTGAACACTTGCATGTTGTCTGTGAGTGCTTGTGCAAAAGGAATACCATATAACTCTCCCAAATATTGCCTTTTATTTTTTGGTCTGTTTATCATAAAATGTGTTTTTCTGGTAAACTGTTGTGGATAGCAGTCACTTAATAATGAGAGGCATGTGAGGTTCAGACTTCAAACAAGTAGCTACTTGCTCATGTAAAACCTGCTATACTAGCAACTGTCTAAGCATATAACAGCAATATTTAGAATATATCTCAAATTGGGTGACTTTGTTCTTGATTACTGAGCTAAGGAGGGCATGAGATTGTTGCAATGGGTTGCACTGTATGCTTCTGACAGTAATGAGCTGAAATGCATTTCCAGACCATTATTTATTTTTCATTCATTCATTCATTCATTCATTCATTCATTCATTCATTCATTCATTCGCTTGTAAACAAACACCAGAGGTATACAGTCAGAAAGAGGCCATAATTTATGGCCACGTGTGTGTGTGTGTGTGTGTGTGTGTGTGTGTGTGTGTGTGTCTGTGTGTGTGTGTCTGTGTGTGTGGTGTGTGTGTGTGTGAGCATTTGTGTAATCATGCATTTTAGAGCATCTGCAGTGATATGATTAACAAGGAGGACTTACTGCTATAGGAAAAATGCAATGAATTTTGAGCAAAAAATGAAATTTTTGGTCAGGTGGCAGCACAGTTTTGAAATGTTATTGCAAGTTTATCTTTGTATCATGGTATTAACTTAGCAAAATATTTTGTCCTCATGGGAAAGGGTGGTGTCACATTAAAAATAACTCAGATTGGCATGAATATTTTAGGTAGTATGTGACTCTGATAGAAATTCTCAGAGCTGTGGTTCACTTCTAGCCTGAGGTATCTTCTGTGTTTTTATTTATTTAAATATAGTAAAAATGTGTGCAACTTTATACCAGTTCAGCTAATTAAATGTCAGTTATGAACATGCACATATAGCAAACCAAGGAAACAGACATGTATCTTGTGTAGTACAATAAGGATACATTTTTCTGGCATGGCTATGATGGTATACATCTGTTTGCACCACAAGAGTTTAGTTTTAAAGGTTTTGTCTACCATCATGAGAAATGTAAGCAAAATTCATGCAAACCTACAATTTTCATGGTTGAGACAGGCAGGAAATGAAATGGAAAACAAATTGAGTCTGTTTCAGTTTAACTGCCTGTCAGGTGCAATATAACTAGATGTGAGTTTCAAGGGGTATGGCAATTTACTTTTTCTCATTTTTAATATGTTTAGTATGAGGACTTTCTTTGTTTTGTTTTGCAAATGGTTCTCAGTTTGTCTGCTATTAAATTTTGAAATAAACCTAACCCTCCAAGATCTTTGTAAATCTAAAGAGCAAAATAGTATACACATTGACAAACCCAAACATTATTTTTGGAAATGGGCCAAGATGGACACAGAGCAGGTATTAGCATATTTGAGAGCCCCCTATCCATTATCCTATTTAGGGCTTCCTTTGGCCATTTTACAGTTGTGATTATATTGTGATGTGACAGACATGATATAGAGCTATGAATTGTTCTCCTTCATAATAAATGCAGGGCCTACAAACTGCAAGCTTTCCACCATTTCCCAGGTGGTATGCCTCAGAATAAAAAGCTTACTCTAACTCAAAGAAGCCTTCATAATAAAAGTTTTCCTTTGATTTTATTAGTTGTATTTTCTTTGTAATTAATTTGTAGTGGTTAAGTTGAAGCCAAATGGCAAACACGTGCTTATTTTCTTTTTGTTAGAAATAATAAAAAGGTCAGTTTTTTGATTCTGCTGCAATTTGTGGTTTGTACTTTCATGGATTAATGTTGTCTTTTATGGGTGGAAAACATATAAGACCAGAGGAAGAATTTGTCAGATTTGGGAGAAGTGTCAGAAATTAGAGGTATGCATAGCAAATAGCATTCTGCTCATGTTATTAATAGCACTGTGGTCTTTAGTACCACTGGATTCAAGTAATATAACTGGTGCAGAAATGAGAAGGTTCTGGCATACTTGAAGACTAAGGCTGATATATCTTTATTGCAGCTCTGTATTGGCATTGCGGTAACCAGCCTCATATGCAACAGGTTGCACTGCATTATCAGCAATCAATTTTATAATTGATATGGTTGTGAAATGACAAAGAATAGCAAGGCAGGAATGGAATATCAGCCATCCCAAAAATTAGATAACTAATAAAATATTGACACTGATGGAAAATATAGTAAACAAACACAGGATTTATAATAGCTTAGCATGTGGCAGTTAAATAGATGGATGGAAAAAAAATATGTGTCAAGCATACAGCTGATGCTAATGTCTCTTAGAGAGAGTTGGTTCACATTGACATCTGAATAGATAACCTTGTTAGAGGAACAGTGAGTGTATATAGTAGCAGTTTCAGAAACATAATAAGCTAAAAATAGTAACACAGATATGGAGTAGCATACTGTACATAGATTAGAAATGACTGAACCAGAACACGATGAGCAGCTCTTAAAAAGAGAACATATCAAACTTACATGAAGAGTTATAGGCACAGAGGGGGAATGGAAGAGACCATAATTGTGACAAGATATCCAGTTGTTATTCACAGAAGGTCATTTCTATACTCCCTTATATTGGGAAGGAAAAAAACAAGACAACTGTTTTTGATTTGATAGCACTGCACAGGGGAAATCCATGTTTTATGACAAACTAGCGTTATAAGCTCCATGAGTGGTCATGTATCTGCATGGGATTCACTCACCTGCTGCATGATTTACCTGTACTGACTATAGTGCAATAACTTAGGCAGTATTCCTAGCTGTCTTCTCTTTTATACTGGATAGATATGAAGACCACAGGACTGTATTGATTTAGTAGTAGCTGTAATTTCTTTACAACTCTAATTGTTACTTTTTTTCTGCTGCTTGAAAGATCACTGTGTGTATAAGCAGGTATCTGGCTGTTTTCTTGTTACCAGCATTACCATTGTTGCATATTTAAGTGTTTTGCATCTCCTACTTTTTAACACAATATCTGAAGTATCATCTGTTTGCCTTCAAGGTGTGAACTTTTGGAGAACATTAGAGGTTATTCTGTGGCAGAGGATAATTTGCTGCTGGTTATGAGGGTTGAACATTATTGGCTAATTGACTACCTGTTTTTTTATTGTTCTTTTACTGTCTTTGCTCATTTTAATTGTGCTGAGTGTATCTGGAATGTCATCTTACCACCCAACAGTGTATTTCACAGACAAGGAAATTTCAGTTTCAAATTCTGTCCTAGTAACTATACTTAGTCCAGCATTCAAATAAGAACTGGGCAAAGTTGTGATGACCGTGCCCTGGTCCAGCAATCAAGGAGCCTCAATCCTCACCACTAACACCAAGGAGGTCGTCTCATAGAAGAGGAAAGGATAACTAATACACACAGTAAAGTACAATTTCCCTTAAGTGCACACAGAGATCACAGTCAGTCTGGGGCTGGCTGCTCCCTTGCTCACCAAGTCCCCAATAAGACTCCCCACTGGCACAGCTATAGGGTCCAGGTCTCAGCCTAACTGGGCAAGCTAAAACCTCCAGTACCCTCTCTGTCCAACCAGTGCTTTATGTCCCTGCCAAGTAGCTGACACAACATACTTTGAGATAAGTATTTACGCAACTTCACAGACCTCCTGGGAAAGGCTGACACAGATTCTCCAGCTGTGCCCCTTTACCCAGACTATACGGTAGTAATTACTGCCACCACCCAGTTAATAATATCAGCTACTAACAGACCCTTAAAATGGTGTCCAATTATTACTGTGCAATATTATTATCCAATGGTAATGTGACTATACAGTCTAAGGCTTATCAGAGTGGCCTATTACAATAAACTCTATATAATTATGCAATGTGCTCTAGAGCTTATCTCTACACAAACCAGCCACGGGTAGAAGGTTTTAAAAATATTTAATAATAAATAATTAAAACACAAGACAAAACTGCTACACCACAGAGATATCTAAGAGTTCAGAGATCACACAGAAACTTAAAATAATACAGTAGGACAGGTCTGATTTCAAAGAAAAATACCTAATTAATCTTTACTAGCTTTAACTGTTTCTACAAGAAACCACAGTGCTAAAAACTTAGATGTGAGCATAAGCAGAGTGCTGGTAAGTTGGCTATCAAGATAAAAATACTCTCTATCTCTCTCTGAGACACAGTTTATAAAACATCACTAACAAACATGTCTCTGGGTCCTCCCCAGATTACATCATTTTTGACACTTAGGTTTTCCCAGTATTCATATTGCATCATCCTGACACTTGCTCTTGAGTTCCTGGGCTAATAGAAACTCCATTTACATTATTTAGCAAGCTAATACTTGCACAGGAGAATACAACAATAAAAGGCATTTCACATATACACTCTAGCAGAAACCAAAGCAATAAAGCACCTTCCACATGTACACTCTAACAATTATTCCTTAAGTTAAGACAATAGGAAGAATGTGTTCAGCTAGCCGCTCTGGCACCAACTTTTAGACAATTGTACTTTCAAAGAAATTTGAAATGCTTGGCTTGGTTTTCTTTACAGCAGATGGCAATGTTGCAACCATCTTGAAGTTCACATTTTACAGTGTTTTCTTTCATTTAAAAGCACAAGCCTGTATTTTACATTTATTTATACAAATGATAGAATTATATATCAAGTTCTATTTGCCTAGGCTGGCAGCCTTCGCCCATCTCTCCCCAGTCGTCACTAAAGTATAGAGTTGAGCATCTGCACTTGTACTTCAAACCTGTCCTATAACCAATTCAATTACACCATTCAACACATAGTATTTTCCTAGTGCTACAACTAATTTTACTTAGATTTACTAATCTTAATTGATTAAATGCCATTAATCTGGACCAAAATTATATGACTTCTTTTTTTTCCTTCATTCTTCTACTTCTTAGAGCAACAAATCAATCTATCTTAAGTTATACTAAATTAAATGTATTACTCCAACACCCCGGTACCCTCTGTCTACAATGGAAGGTCACACAGCTACTCTCATCTCTGTAGCCAGCCTCATATTATTTGGTATACTGAAGCAGTGTAATAACTACCTGATGTTCACAGTAATGGTCCATTGTTAAGCCCAACACTATTTGTAAAAGATACAAGTTAATTTGGAGGCCTCTCTATCATGATCAGACACATCTTGTAAGCACCACTCAGCATCACAACAGCCCACATGTACCCACACTACATTAACATACAGTGAGGTAGTCAGAAAACAATTGGCCTTGCCTCCATAGGCCATTAAGATCAGAATTCAGTATAAGTCAAGCACCACAACACTAGTTGGTGCAGCCAGTACTGGAAATCACCAGGGAATACATTATCCAAAATACAGTACATGAAAACTACCCATAAACACAATAATAGATGTACTAGTGATTGTTCACTCCACAGTCTGTTTATTCTACACTCACAAAAATGGACCAAAGCAATGTGACAGTGAATTGTCTTTCAGGAGCCATGATAGCTGATATTTCATGGATAATTAGGATCCATAAGCCAAACAAATACAGGTTCATAGGGTCATAGGTATGTACTAGGCTAATGGCCCTGAAACCTTTACACATCTAGCCCATAGGATTACCCTGACATCATGCCACCTGAATGTAGTTCCCAGTGCCTCTGTCAAGTAGAGCCACTGGAGTGATCCCCGTGGTGAATTTTCTATTTCCCATCCACTAATCAAGGTTTCTCTTCAAGAGGGCCAGTGAGGTGCTCTGTTTGACATGTATGGGAAGTCTATTCCATAGCAAGGGCAGACTCTGGGTTATGAACTTGCCCCTCCAGCACGTTCTGTTGATTGTGGTAATGAGGTTGTGGTCACTGGAGCATGTGGTGCAGAGGGATTGGGATTTCATTAGATGTAGCATTTCTAACAGAGCTGGATCAGACATGGCTTTGTATGTCAAGCAGAGATCGCATTTAAGTGGGCGATATGAGACAGAGAATAGTTGGAGTTTTTTTTAGTCTGTCCATATAGGACAAGTGTTTAAGGCCTAGGATCCTCTTTGTGAGGTACTTTTGCGGCCTCTCCAATTGTTGCAGGTGTCTAGTGAGGTACATGCCAAATGGGGCATTGTACTTGACGATTGGCCTAATGAGGGAAGAGTAGAGGGAGACAAAGACCTCTTTCTTCATGGATGCAAAACCCTTAGTAATGAGATGTGCCACACAGAAGGACTTTCTGACCACAGTAGCAATGTGGCGGTCAAGAGAGGCTGCAGTCAACCTGTGTTCCCAGATCTCTTATAACACCTTCTGTGTTCAGTGGACTACCATCAATGTGGTAATTCATGGGAACCTGGTTTTTCCCAATGGGGATGATGACACATTTTTTTGATATTGAGCATTAGGCCATGGTTTTGACACCAGTCGTTGTTCTCAGTGAGGCCTTTCTGTAGGATGTCAACATCACTTGGGGAGTTAATAATAGCTCCCAACTTCCAATTGTCTGCAAACTTTGTCAGCCAGAGACCCTTTGTGTTGGCCTGGACTTCAGAGAAGTAGATACCAAACAAGAGAGAACCCAGGACCAAACCCTATGGGACTCCACTTTTGACTGATCGGCAGTCTGACTTGGAGTCCGCTACTTTCACACTGTGGATTCTATCTGTGAGCCAGTTTGCAACCCACCTAGTGATATAGGGGTGGCTGCCTAGCTTAGTGATTTTATCTATGATTCCTGAATGGGGAGTGGTATCAAACACCTTAGCCAGATCAAGGTAGGCTGTATGAACTGCCTTGCCTTCTTCCACAACTCTGGTGACTAACTCAAAAAAGTCAACCAAGTTGAGCAGGCATGATCTACCCTTCATAAAACCAAACTGTGTGGGATCCAGAGTTTGGAGATTCCCTATATCCTTGTTTATTAGGTCCATGATGATGCGTTCCATAGCTTTGCATATCAGACTCATCAGACTAATGGGGCGATAGTTCCAAGGGTCTGTAGTCACTCCTCCTTTGTGGAGAGGGATGACTGTTGCAGTGCACCATTCGGTAGGGACAAAGCCTGAGGTGAGGCTGTGATTGAACAGGGCACGCAGGTGAGGTGCCAGTTTACTCTGTAATTTATGTAGAACACAGCCAGGGATATTGTCAGGTCTCATGGAAGCTGTATTCTTGGCCTTGGACAGTGCTGTATTAACCTGTGCAGCAGTAATACTGGGTGCCTGACAATCTGCTGGTATTGTGATTGGTCCTTTGGGGGGGGGGTAAAGTTGGCACTGAATCTGTCGAGCAATATCTGTTGGCTCAGAATCGGAGGTACCATTGTGCAGTAGATCAGATCAAATCTGGGTATTACCATGGAGATTCTTTACATAAGTATAGAAGGCCTTGTGGTTGTCTTTACTATCTGCTGCATTTTGTTTTCATAGCTAGCTATAGAGGATTTGATGAGGGATCTCAACTTTTTGTTGAGGCTGATAAGGGAGTTTTTCCAGTCTTGGGATTTCACCTTATTCTGCATTAGTTTCCTCCTTCTGTTGTAGAGTTTGTTTATGACAGGGGACCACCAGATTGGCTTTCTTTTTTGTAGGAGAGCATCTTGTTTCTATTGGGTATGGCAAGATCCATGCATTTGTGTACGAGTTTGTACAGTGCATTGGTGTATGATATGGTGGTCATGCAACTATTCTCCATTTGCATGGGTGCCATGAAGTTAGCCACCTGTTTTTCAGAGCCCAAAGTTAGCTTTGGAGTAGTTTTTCATGTTGGTTACCTTTGCGGTGGGGGGTGGGAACAATGTGGATTTTGTTTGTGGTCGGATCTAACCAGGGAGGAGTTAACTATTGGTGTAGAGTAATGGGTTGCCCATGTTAGTAATGACAAGGTCAAGGATATTGCTACCTCTAGTGGGGGTAAGAACGAGATGGTCCAGGGCATTTGAATTAATGAATTCCAGGAAATGTTGGGCAAGTGTATTGGTACATGAGTGGTTTTCCCAGTTAATGGAGGGGTATTTGAAGTCACCTAGTATTCGGTTGGACCTAATATTTTCCAATGTGCTTAGGAACGTGGAGTGTGAGTCTTGGGACATTGTTGGGGACCTATAGCAGTCTACGACCTGAATCGTTGTCTTACTCAATGTTAGCTGCACCTGAAGTATCTCTGATGTGTTATGTTGGGCTGCCAGTCTGGAGGTGTGCGCATCCTTTATGAATATGGTAACACCACTACCTTTGGAGCTTCGGTCCAAGTTCTGAGACCAAAAGGTGTGGAATGAGTTATAGCCTGGTAGTGCAGGGATGCTTTCTGCTGCCTTGAACCAGGTCTCTGTTACAGCACAAATGTTGATGTTTTCCATTTTAAGGAGTGCTTTGAGTGAGTGCATTCTCAGATTTAGACTTCTAGCATTGAGCAGCATGACCATCAGATTGCATTTGTTTGTAGCCATTACAGTGATAATTTGGTCTTTGGAACACCACCTAAAAGGCACTATAGAGGTGGCAAGAGCCTTGGCCAGTATCCAGAAGCCCAGGGGTGACAGATGCAGGCCATCTCTGGAAAAGCATCGAGGTATGTTAATCATGTCATCCCAGGCAGACAGATACTGGATCCCCTTAGAATGACACCAAAAACTTAGCCAATTGTTGAAATCGATCATTTTCTGCTTGTACTGTGGTATCATTCTCAGTGATGGTAGGATGCTTCTCAGGGCTAGGGTCATATCCACATGGGCTACATAATCTGAGAGCTCCTCCATGTCTCTTTTCATGTAGTCCAGGGAGGTATGTCTCAGGTCATTCACACCCACATTTACAATGACAGAGTCATATTTGTACCTGTTGTTAAGGGACCTGAGTCCATGTGTTATGTGGTGGATCCTGGCAACTGACAGGCAGCTGACTGTTCATAGGTTCATAGGTTCATAGGTTCATAGGTTCATACTAGGCTATCTGCCCAAGGGCATTTATAAGCCTAGCCCATAGTTATGTGGCTTTCGCCACCCATTTAGTTTGAATAAACTATGCCTATTATTTTGCTGTGCCTCTGTCAAGCAGTGACACTGAAGTAATCCCTGGGGTATATCTGCGATCTCCCATCCATTGGTCAAGATTCCTCTTGAACAAGGCCGGCGAGGTGCTCTGCCTCACATGTACCGGGATTTTGTTCCACAGCACAGGGAGTCTCTGGGTGATGAATTTGTCCCTCCAGCACATTCTATTAATAACCGTGTCAAGGTTTAAGTCTCCCGCCCTTGTGGTTCTGAGGGATCTAGATTTTTTGAGGTGAAGCATATTCATCAAATCTGGGTTTGACATGGCCTTATATGTCAGGCACAGGTCACCTCTGAGCAAGCGGTATGAGACTGAATAGAGCTGGAGTTCTTTCAGTCGGGCAGCATAAGACATATTTTTGAGACCCTTTATCCTTTTGGTGAGGAACTTTTGGGGCCTTTCCAGCTGCTGCAGGTGTCGGGTCAGATACATTCCGAATGGGGCATTGTACTCAATCATAGGTCTAATGAGTGATGAGTACAGGGGGACGATGACCTCCCTTGATATAGATGTGAATCCCTTCATGATCAGGTGGGCAATGTAGAAGGTTTTCCTAACTACTTTAGCAACATGAGTGTCAAAGCGAAGGCTACTGTCAACCTGGGTCCCCAGATCCCTGATGACTTCTTCTGTGCTCAGTGGATTGCCACCTATATGGTAGCTAGGGGTAACCTTGTTTTTCCCGAAGGGTATGACTATGCATTTCTTGGCGTTTAACTTTAGGCCATGGCTCTGGCACCAGTTATCCATTTCTGTGAGGCCCTTCTGAAGGATATCTGTGTCAGATGTGTTTTCGACTATGGCCCAGTTTGCAGTCATCTGCAAACTTTGTCAGCCATAACCCTCCTGTGTTTGCTTGTACTTCAGAAAAGTAGATGCCGAACAAGAGTGGACCCAGGACTGAGCCCTGTGGGACACCACTTGTGACAGGCTTTGAGTCTGACATGGCTCCAGCAACTCTGACCCTGTGGGTTCTGTCACTTAGCCAGTTTGCAACCCATCTTGTGATGTATGGGTTTACATTCAAGCTGATGAGTTTTTCGATGATACCTGAGTGGGGTATTGTGTCGAAGGCCTTTGCCAGGTCGAGGTAGGCTGTATGGACTGCCTTTCCCTCATCAATGGCCTTGGTGACTGTCTCGAAAAAGTCAACCAAGTTTAAAAGGCATGATCTGCCTTTGACAAAGCCAAACTGGGTTGGATCCAAAGTCTGCAAGTTCCCTATGTCTTTATTTATGAGTTCCATTATGATCCACTCCATGGCTTTACTTTCTCCTTATTCATCCTAGTGAGTGGGACATCAGTGTGCCTCACTATTGATATGATTATGACATTGTGATGGTCCATGTAGTGATGTGTGACGTGGTATGTAGAACTGAAAGGTATATGCAGCGAGACATGACAGAGCTTGCCATGCATGTCACATGTGCAGGAAAGACTTTCACATTGAAAAGAATCCTCCCTTAACCAAGAATGATGCCAAAGTATAAAGAAAGACAATCGGCTTTAAGGCTTTAGCAATTGTGTAAGATGTTGGTGTCCTTCTAGGGGGATCCAGTATTTGTCAGTATGGTTGAGATTCATGAAAACCCTACTTGCTTTGTCATGGACAAATTCCACCTCTGATTACAAAACTTTTACATACTGGTAATAGCCTTTGCTGACCACATTGCCCATTTTTAGAAAGGATTCAACAAATGGTCTTCCTAACCTAACTTCCAAAACCAAAGAACTAACAGACCACCTCAATGTGAATGCTGAATGCTGGAAACATAAACATCAAACTACCAGACCTAGATGCCCTTCTGCATCTGGAACACACTGTGTGAGTGTGAGTGTGTGTGTGTGTGTGTGTGTGTGTGTGTGTGTGTGTGTGTGTGTGTGTGTGTGTGTGTGTGTGTTGCCAAAACCTGGCTTAACTGCTAATAAAGCACTCCCTTAATACCACTGTTTTATGATGTGATTCCCACTTATCCAGACCCAGTGGTAGCTGCAGAAGCATAACCATATTTGTTAGTGACCATAATACCTTGAGGCAGATACCTATTAATCCACAAGTAGAACTTTAATAGATTTAAATCTCAGCTTAATAGGATCAACTATCATATCGTAGTATGCTATAGGACCCCTTCTATTTCCCCTGAAAATCATAAAAGATTCCTTAGTATTCTATACAAACTCCAGAAAAATGGACTTAAACGACTTAGTAATAAACTGGGGTACCTATACTGTCAATCTAAGATATACACAAAACCTCTTAGATTACATAAACAAGAACTTTCTGGACAAGATTGTTAAGGAATCCTTTACAGGACAGAATATACTGCACTTGGTCTTTACAAACATAGCATATGCTTTTACTATCTCTGGTTGTATCCCCTTCACTGGTTAAGTCTGATAAAAATCAGACAAGCTTCCCTATCAAAATCTCCAAACCTTCTGATTTTAATATCCCACATATCAAGAATGTCAAATATACACATCTATAATTCTTCAATGAAGTCTCCAAATTCGAGTACAATATTGCCCAAAATGTTCAGAATATTGATACTATGAAGAGTTATATAGATACATTCTACCCAGACCCAGACACATTTATTAATCTGGCAGTTCCCACTAGATCCATGCAAAAGGAGAAGTTTAAAAACAAACCATCATCATGGTCCACAAGCACAAATGAACTGTACAATAAAAGAAAGAAAGTCCTTAATGTAGCTTGCAAAACAAAAGACCCTCAAATTAAGAAAAACATTGAACACTTAGGTAAGAAACTGAAAAAATGCCATTATGAAAACAAGGGTATCCCATGAAATCAAGACTAGTAATGGAAGCTAAAGGCAGCAACAAATCCTTTATCTATGTTAGGAGAATATTGAATAAGTCTCAGCACTGCTCATGTGTCTCTCTCTCTCTTTCCTGTTTATGCACCATGTGGTACACACTGCTTATAGCTTATTCAAAACTACCCTACCTAATCCTATCCAATGGATATTGCCAACATACTTGTAAAGATATTTACTGTCAATTTCACCACAGAAATAACTATTCCAAACCTGATTATTCCTAAGAGACTGCAACCAGCAACCATTACAAAAGAGCATGCACTAAAAGTGCTCGCCAAAACAAACAAACAAAAAAAAAAAAACTATATCATCCATGGGGCATGATATACCTTGTTGCCATACAAGGAATACCAAACAAATGCTGGCAAAGACACTCCTTAATCTCCTCAACCTAAGGTCGACATCTGGCTTTTCCCCACAGGTATGATACACAGATATTCTGATATCCCCACACAAGGGTGGCTTATCCATTGACCCTGAGAATTACAGACCTACCAGTCTGACGAGTCTCATATGTGAAGCCATTTCAAAACGCCCGTCATCTCTGTCTCATTCATCAATTCCTATAACCACAAAGTCCTGGAATGCAATTCTAGTTTTACTCATATTCTGTAAGATTTAGTATTTATATCTGCAAATAAAGATATACAATGAAAAACTGCATGCTATTTGACTTGTTTTTTTTTTTAGATTTTACATTTCTATGCAGAAAATCAAACCACCTTACAAACATAGAGAAACTGGCTAAAGGGATAAAGACATTAATATGTTAAAAATATAAACAGATGATGATATTTCCCATTTGCAAAATCAATGGATTTTTATCACTTGAGGCTGATAATATATATATAAAATACATGGTACTTTCAGATGTTCAGATGCTGCTATTAATGCAATGATCAGTATAAGACACAAGATAAAACAATTAATTAGTTCAGTGACACTGTCTGGATCTTTTATTACTTTTCAGCACCTGGATATTCTGAATATCTACTTGACGACTTGCTAAATTTTCTTCCAAAACTCAAATACTTAGGGGATTTTGTGGTTTGAACTTCTGATGCTGTAATACTAAGTATGTTATTGTAAAAAAAAATCTCTTGAATATGTTATGTGTCTGGATATCACAGATCTGGATGAATTCAAATATTATGTTCAGTTAATTCTTTTGAGGCACCTCTTTGGACATCTTTCTACACACAGTTCTGAATACTCAAGTAGTGAGGCACCATAAACAAAGTGATTAAACTCAATCCAATCAGCTTACTCAAGTAGTGAGGCATCATAAAGTGATTAAACTCAATCCAATCAACTTACTCAAGTAGTGAGGCATCATAAAGTGATTAAACTCAATCCAATCAACTTACTCAAGTAGTGAGGCATCATAAAGTGATTAAACTCAATCCAATCAACTTACTCAAGTAGTGAGGCATCATAAAGTGATTAAACTCAATCCAATCAACTTACTCAAGTAGTGAGGCATCATAAAGTGATTAAACTCAATCCAATCAACTTACTCAAGTAGTGAGGCATCATAAAGTGATTAAACTCAATCCAATCAACTTACTCAAGTAGTGAGGCATCATAAAGTGATTAAACTCAATCCAATCAACTTACTCAAGTAGTTAGGCATCATAAAGTGATTAAACTCAATCCAATCAACTTACTCAAGTAGTGAGGCATCATAAAGTGATTAAACTCAATCCAATCACCTTAAAACACATTTGATTCTCTTCAGCAACTCTCCCTCACTAGTGTAATCAATAAACATCTTTGGTTGCCCACGTTGATTTAAATTCACTCTCTGCTTGTTTCTCATGTTCAGACTTGATTACAAGAAATGATTTTTAGTTCTACTAAGAAATTATGTGTAATAGTTCCTGTCTTTAAACTATGACACATCAATGGTTGAGGTTGCCGTAGAATTACCTCTTGCAGTGTGGTATTCTATATTCTAATAATGCTGATTGTGAACCAGGGTTTGTTGCAGTACACAAACAATTCCAAAAGGAAAAAACACACCTTAATTCCCCCAGTGAGTTCAATCAGGAACTGGCATATCTAGTGTTAAATGCTGAAGCTATACAAGCAGAGCAAAAAGTGAACAAGCAGTACAACACTGTTTTGACCATAAATTAAGCAAAGTTTATTCACCCTCGTGATTAAACTACACCAAATCTGGATAAATCCAGCATCACCCACACCCAGCCAAGGGTTATTGCTATAATAATCTGGAACCATAAACAACTGATTTATGTTTGCAGAATTACTGGAATGATACAATTCAAATGTAATTAATTATTCATACCAAAATACTACAGTGCATTTGCTCATGTCACTAATTGTTTAGACAATTCAAATCTCTCTTTCTATGCCTTTCAAATACAATAAAAAATTTCAGGATTTTTTTTGAAAATAATTTCCTTAAAGGCAAACATGATTCTAAAAATGTTCAGAATAGACTTTGAATTATGCTGCATAATTTGGGCCTACTATGTATCTTTGCTTCATCTGACCTCAGTCATACCAGCCCAGACAATTAATGACAGTTTGCATATATTCATTTTTATACTGTGTGTACTTGAGTCCACAGAAATGAGTATATACAAGGTGCAAAGAACCGTGCATAAAACACCCCCTTTACTTTCCTATTGTTCCTCTGCTGTCAGCCGTGAACACAGTAATTGTTTGAATGCATAAAACCCTCTGGACTGTCATGAAAGAGGGATTTAACTTCATTAAAAATATTGTTGGTATTTTGTGAAAGACATGAAATGAGCTAAAAGTACTATGTTGCCCAACTTCTAACAATAAATGCAGTCTGAAATGAAATTTATTGGTATGCTTTTTTTTGTAAAGTCTGCTGGAAAAAGCTTGATTTTATTACTATTATTTTCCCCCTTTTGATAAATAAATAAATAAATCAGTGGGTTTAGTCAAAGCAGCTATTTCCTTCTTCTTCTTAATAAGTGGTAAATGTATATGTCTATATTGTGTGTGTGTGTGTGTGTGTGTGTGTGTGTGTGTGTGTGTGTGTGTGTGTGTGTGTGTGTGTGTGTGTGTGTGTGTGTGTCTGTGTGATTGTGTGTAGCAACATAATGTAGTGGCTCTTGCCAAAATGCTGTATAAAACAGTTGCAGATAGAACTGTTGTTTTAAGAAGGTAGATGCTTTCTTGTATTAGGCATAGCTGTTTCCTATATGATTCAATTAGTAGAATCAGTTATGCAGCTATATAATGTATAAAAGAAAGAGATGTAGTCTTACCAAGATGTGGAGAAGTTGGCCTCTCGAACAGGAGGAATTGTTTCCTAGAACATTTGTTGTGAGTGTCAAGATGTATTAAGGAAGAATCACTATGGAGCATTCAGAGAATACCTGGATATCATCCTGTGAAGGAGCTCATAATGATTATGGACTTTGATTCCTGTCTTTTACCATGATACAGGAAGGAAATATTAGAATAGTTTAGAAGTACTACTACTGCCCTGTAAGTAGGGACTCTATAATGTACCGGGGGAAAAATATACTTCATATTTTTTTTATTTACTCAGAAAAGCTATTTTGCTGCAGGTGGTTATGAATGAGATTGTGACACTGCCATTTTGTTTATCATGAAACAAAACTGCATATTTTTGATAATCTTTGCAGTTTAGGTGTACTAATATATTACACTGGTGGGTACAGCAGAAATTGTTGGTGTATCTTTTATGTCAAACGTCTGGATGTTTATATTTTGCTATGTGTAAAATATTAATCTGTTGAGCAATGTTACCCGACTTGAAGAGAAAGCAATCCTGTGCTTTTTCAGACTGACTAGTCCTGTGTCTTATGATGTGATGCTGTTGAAAAGGGCGCCCCTAGATTACACCTGCCTAAGTGCCAAGATGGCTGCAGTCAACCAATTCTTGCAATCAATAGCTACTAGCACTGATTGTATGGTGTGCAGTATCAGTGCTAGGTAAATGCTAAAAAGAGTTCTACTATTGAAAAGATTTACCAGGCAGGAAGACCTCAGAGTACAACTTGTAACCTGTTAGTGATATGCCCACTGGGGCAGGGGGAGAGGGACTGAAGCAACTAACCTTAGATTCTATCAGCTCCAATTACTTGAATGACTTTAAAATATGCACATACAAGGAAGGATCTGATTTTTAGGACTGGAAAAAGCAAAAAAAAAAAAAAAGGCATTGTTCTTCTGTGCTATGGCACCTCTGAGACACTAGCTCAAAAGTTTCATAGCTATTAATTTTCTCCTTACATAATTAAGTGATCACAGTTATGGAATCTAAAACATGTCCTTAAACTGTGTTTAGATCTTGAGGGTTAACATACTAAAAATAAAATAATAGAAGCCTTAACCAGTGAAAAATCTAAAATTAATTTAATTCCAGCTTTATAAAAGTGGGTGTTTCAATGAGATCCTAGGGAAGTTTAAAATGTTCTTGTATTGCTAGAGAGATTACTATGCAATGAGAGTATGTTTAAAATTGATCAGCCTAGACCTATAGCAATTCATATGTCAAATTCTGGTGATGAACACAAAGCATTAAATATAAATATAGTGTGCTTTATCTATGGAAAAAGTGGACATTTTAAATAGGTAAATATTGCACTAGTAATGGTGACACTGTTACAACTGCATAAACTATAACCAGTGAAAAGTATATTGCTAAAGATGTTTGTAGCATACTAGCTAAAACATAGAAACCACATATTGTAAATAATTGGTGTCTCCTTAGATAGTACAAAGTTGACATCAGTGTTCCCAGGGCTCCGTAGTGAGATCCCTCGATTCCGGTATTTACCTTTCTGATCTATAGTCAAGAAACCCTCACATCTAATTCCCAAATCTTTCATCAAGAACTTACACTAGTAAATATTTCTAAAAGAGCAATATTGTCTCATTTGGTAAATATTCCCTCTTCACCATATACACTTAAACAGCATCCCACCTAGAGATAACAGTGACATTTTGGAACATGGCTTAATAACTTTCAGTCATTGGATCACATAGTAACAGTAACCAAGATATCCCTTTTCTTAGCTTAGCTAATTACCATCTATATCCAAAGAAGTCATCACTCCCTTATATTCTGCATTGATTTAGCCAGTTGCTGAATATAATACCCCCTATGGGATGTAATTCAACAGTTATACTAAGCAAGTTAAAGGGCCTCAGAGGTTTCTAATTAAGAAAGCCACAGGTTTAAAGACCTTGGTTACCAAGAGAGATTGAAGGCACTGGCCCATTATTTGGTATGCTACAGACTTTTGAGGGGAGATGTATGCCTTTCTTGCTAAGCCTTTAGGACCCCAGTTGTCCTGTACCTCTTATATTGCCACAGGTCTAACTGATCCACCAATACCAGCTCCAAGGATCTACATTTCCACCAGCAGATAAATAACACTGGCTAGACATACAAATTTATTAATATTGCCTCCAGTACCTATGAACAGACTGCCCCTTGGGATGATACAGTGTAATACAAGATCATTCTTTAAATGGGACCTAGACGATTGAATCAATAACCTAAAATTCACCTCAAGCTTGACTGACCTGACCCTCCTGGATTAAAAGAGATACAGCTTAGGGTGGGTATTGGCAAGGCATAAATGATTGAATGACTGAAATGTCTTGATAGTCCTATGATCCTGTGTTATTCCTGCAAGAAAATGAAGGTTAACATTTTGCCATTGAGCTACAGCAAAATTAATGTACTGGAATGTCTTCATTGATGGTAGAAGGATGCAGGGACTAGTAACTTTATGCAGCATTACTATGTTCATTAAGTCACAGTAGGAATGAAAGAAGACCTTTAACAAAAAAAGCACTTGAAAGAGTCCATGTTCACAGAGGTAGAAAAAAGGTTACATTACTCAACTAGAAGTAAAAACTGTGTTAGAAAGATGCTTCATGTTGTTATATCCTTAATTTAACACATATTTTACTCAATTTAAAGACGTTCAGCGGTAATGTAGGGATCATTTTGATAGGCTACATTAAATGTGTTGGAAGAGTTACCAGCAAGTGAATTATCTCTAGATAAACCTCTGCCTAGCTTGGAAATCAGGAACAACCATCAGATGCAGAGTCTAACAACATTTAAAGAATAGTGTTAGAAGGTCACAAAGTGCACAAATATGGTTAAGATTATAGACAGAAAAAACTAGATGCCCACACACAAAAACAAAAATAAATAAATAAATACATAAAGGAGGGATGTTGCACAATAGTTTATCACTGCCTGAAAGTATTACAAAGCAGAACAGAAGTCACTAGTAAAACTGAGGAGAATGGATCATTCACAGAGGTAATGTATTCCAGGGAAATGAAGTTAGGAAGAATGAAAAATGCATATCCTGAGCAGAATTCTAAACATTCTGTCAATAGCAGATGAGTGCTGAGAAGAAGCAATTTACCAAAAAGAAATACCTCATTAGTGTAGTTATAAAGAAAGAGGCATTTTTTGAGCAGAAGTCTAAATCAGTTTCTGTCAGTGTAGAATAGCAACCTTAAGAAAGGGAAGAAGCTAGGCAATATATACTTGTAAGTAAGGAAAAAGATATGTTTTATTCTGAGGTACCCTTTGCAGATGTAGTGTAACTTACAGAAGAAAACAAATAACAATAAAGGGGTTGAAAGAACAGAATACTGAGCAACCAGAAAAGTGGGGAAAGAAAAGGGATGGTGTTGGGTATTCTGAGTGTCAATATAACTTAGAATGGACCCCTAGTGATATTCCTGTTCATAAGATCACAGGATCATAGGAGGTTAATAGGCTAATAGCCCTGGGGCTCTTACAAGCCTAGCCAAGAGTTTATCCCCAAAATGAAACCTCAGTCAGCGCCTGTTGTCCCTGTCACTGAGGGACAAAAGTGGAAATCTGGGATAAATTTGTGGTTTTCCATCCAGTCATCAAGGTTGCGCTTGAAGAGAGTCAGTGAGGTACTCTGTTTGATATGTATGAGAAGTTGATTCCAGAGACAGGGCAGTCTCTGGGAAACAAACCTGTCTTTCCAACAGGTTTTGTTGATGTCGCATATTAGATTTAGGCCTTTTGAGCAGGTAATGCATGAGGATTTTAACTTACAGATGTGGAGCATCTCTAGTAGGGTAGGGTCTAATATTGCCTTGTAGGTGAGATACAGATCACCTCCGAGCAATCTGTACTATACCAAGTAGAGTGATAGTGATTTGAGCCTGTCCACATATGACAGGTGTTGGAGGCCATGGATTCTCTTTATGAGGTATTTCTGTGTCCTTTCCAGTTGGTGCATGTGTTTGGAGAGGTCCATACCAAAGGGGGTGTTATACTCAATTATTGGCCTAATGAGGGAGGAGTACAGAGAGGTAATAACCTCCTTTTTTTCTGGATGCAATTCCTTTACTTATGAGATGTAATAAGTAAAATACTTTTCTGATCACTGCCGCTACATGATGGTCAAATGTGAGATTGTTATCAGCCTGAGTAACCAGATCTCTCAACACAGGTTGTGCTTAGCAGGTTGTTGTTCATGTGGTAATCAGCAGGGGCTATGTTTTTGCCAAATGGTATGATAATACTTTTTTTTCATTTAACTTAAGGCCATGACTTTGGCACCAGTCATTTGTTGCTGTGAGATCCTCTTGCAGTATGTTAACATCATCTGGGGAGTCAATGACAACACCCAACTTGCAGTCATTCACAAACTTTGTCATCCACAGGCCTTTTGTCTTTCCCTGGACTTCTGAGAAGTAGATGACAAACAGTAGGGGCCCCATGACAGATCCCTGGGGAACACCATTAGTGACAAGTCTGCTGTCAGAGGTAGAGGCACCAATTTTGAGCTTGTGGGTACTATAAGTGAGCCATTTGGCCACCCCCCTGATGAGATAGGGATTTACACCAAGTTTTGTTAGCTTTACGATGTCGCACGTGTGGGGAATTGTGTCAAAGGCCTTGGCCAGGTCAATGTAAGCTGTATGTATTGATTTTCCCTCATCCAGGGCTTTGGTGACAGTCTCAAAGAAGTCAACCAGGTTCATCAGGCAAGATCTGCCCTTAGGGAGCTAATGTTATTATTTTCAGAGTAGGGATATCTAAGGAAACCCTGGCCAGCTGACTCTATGTCAAGAATAATGAAACAACTATGGCAATGCTTTAGGGTCAAGTAAATAACAACCTGATTGTACCACAGGGCACACATTGACCAGCTAAGATTTCACTGGTTCCTGTCTTCTGACAAGATTCAGGGAAATAAGTTTTTGATCAAACCAGCTGCTAATATTTGGTTGGTATTAAAGGGAAGGTAGGGTTAAGGTTAGCATATGTGATTAAAGAGATACTGTAAGGTATGCCTCACCTGCTCTTTGCTTACCCATGTGTCTAAACCAACATTGACCCTGTACCTATTTCTAATCATTATTTTCTCTAAGACTATCTCTGTGAAGGCAATATCTGCTCACTATTTAGTGATCAGGTCTGTTTACATCACTGGAGGTAGGGCAAACACAGAACTTACATTTACTTATCTTCCATACCTAAAATATTAACCCATCTGGCTTTGCCATTACAACAGAAGCAGAACCTTCATAACAGTTATCCAGGATCATCCAACACTTAACATGATACAAGTCATCCCACAATTAGACCCAGGTGTCAGCTCCAAGTTCAGATATTCTTACACTTCAGTCTATGCTATAAGCCTATCCCAGGCCCTACCTTCATTTCTAAAATCAGACGCTTCCACCAAGCATAATGCACATGTCATGCTTCACAAGTTAGCCCTGAGTAGGCACTGCCGCTTTCACTCATTTTCTCATTCCATGTTTCCTAGTTTTCCTTTCAGTTCCTCTTCACTGTGCTTTCAATCAGGATGAGGATCTACCTTCCTGAATCTAGCCCTCCAGGTTGCTCTCTTTTGTACTAATGCTTATTTGTCTATTTATTAATTTGTATTTCTTAACTGGGGTAGAGCATCGATCTCCATGGTCTTCATAGACCTTTCTTGGACTCAACCCAGGTGCCCTGTCTGGTTAAGCAACTTACTCAGTCACACATTTAGGCAGTTACGCTACAAGAATCAAACCCTTGGCCATGGGAACAAAGAAAGCAGCTTGTTAACAGTATCCTAACTCTCTGCACCGACTGCTAGTGTAACTGTTAAATCCATGTAATTTGGTTGATTTCTGTTAGAACTACTGTGAGAATGTTCTTATAGTCTGCACATTGCCTTACATCTTGAGAACAGTTAAAGGCAAAAGCAGATTTCCATCATCAGCATAATAGCATACCAGCCATTATACAATATATTGAACAGGCAGTACATGTGTATACATATATATATATATATATATATATATATATATATATATATATATATATATATATATATGAGTGCTACAGAATCCGGAAAGACCAAAATCCTAAAGACCAAAATTTTGGGTTTTCAGGATTCTGCAGCACTCCTCTATATATATATATATATATATATATATATATATATATATATATATATATATATATATATATATATATATATATATGTATATATATATTTTTTTTTTTTAATTTTTTTTTATTTTTATTTTATTTTACATTTGTTAACTGGGCTAGTCCAACTGGATATATTTCCATTTTCAGCAAAGGCCCGGGGAGAAAAGCTCCACAGTAACATTTAAAAAAAATTTATAATGCCCAAATTGTAAGAGAAAAAGTAAAAATGTAAGACAAAAAATAAGCGAGAGAACAGTAGTGACAAGGTTATACTATATACATAAACACTATATTCAAAAAAAAAGAAATATTTGCAGTATACAGACACGCACACACTATATATTTTTGTTGTGTCTTTCGGCTTTTCCCGGTTAGGGGTCGCCACAGCAGAACTCCGGTCCGCTAATGACTGGTAGTTGATTTTTACATGCCAAGTTACCAGCCCTGATGCACAACCTTTAACGAAGGTACGCCCATTCACGCATGTCTCCATGCAGAAGACGCTCTAGCTGAGAATCGAACCGGACAGCGACTTAACACTACCGCAGCACACACACTATATATATATATATATATATATATATATATATATATATATATATATATATATATATAGTGTGTGTGTGTGTGTGTAAGTATATAGTGTGATTAAGACAGTATATATGAAGCCATCAAGAGCATGGATTGTCACAAAACATTCCACAAAAAATTGTACTAACCAAAGATTTCATCTTAACTGAAACAAAACACAGTAAAGCAGAAATTTTTGCAGGACAGGAATCCTTCTTCCCCCACCATGTGGGGAGATGCATTACTTTCTATATAGTGATTGCCAGAAATAAAACAGTAGGAAAAATGAAAAACTTTATTACCACCCCCCCTTTAATCCTACATTAAAATCCCTTGTCTGCATTTACCCACTTTTCTAACTGCACTTAAAGCCACACATACATTCATACAAAATCTCTTACAGATATACAGAAACAATCACATTATTTGCACACATAGACCACTAAATAGAATCAAAGCACAACTAAATACACACCAACCTATTACAAATGTAACCATCGTATACCTCTGTGATTAAACAATAAGACAAACTAAGAACTGATAAAACATTTTGATAAATCCTGTTTTACAGTCTACTTATGACAGAATAAACTGTATCTGTCTATCTATCTATCTATCTATCTATCTATCTATCTATCTATCTATCTGTCTATCTATATATGTTTGTGTGTGTTTACAACACTCCAGCAATCCAAGAACCATGAACTAGTAACAAAAAGAACACAAACTAGTAACAAAAAAATCCTGGAGGTACTGCTCTGGACTGAGATGAAAGAAATAAAATAAATGAAAGTAACAACACCACGACCAAGGTTTTAGCACTTTCATCCCACTTTTAATCAAAGGAACTTCATGAGAAAATCTTTCATCTCGGTCCCGAGCAGTGCCCAGGATTGTTTGTTATTAGTTTGTGTGTGTTAAATACCTATCTATCTATCTATATATATATATATATATATATATATATATATATATATATACACTATATTCTGCTGATGTGGCTTTCAGTCAACTGGAGAAAAACGTGGAGCAGCTGATCAGCTGATAGAAAATTAACAAATAAGAATTGACATGACTGCTCAATTTAAATTTTAATACCCACAAAACGTTCAAGCAAAACTGCTCTTCATCATCACTGTGCTATGCAAATTACAGAGGTTTATTTCTAAATAAAATAAAATATAATAAAGATTTATTTATAATTTTTTATTTTATTTATTTATTTTACATTTGTTAACCGGGATAGTCCGACTGGATACATGTCCTTTTTCAGCGGAGGCCCGGGGAGAAAAGCTCCAACAGAGTTACATTGATAATTAGGTACAGTAAATGAGCTGAAAGAACTTAACAAAAAAATAGGCTATTTACATACAAGTACAAGCCTGCCATTACTATTTCTGAGATTACTACAAATGTAACATTAATAACATATTAGCAAGGACGGTAGGCAGTATAATGACATAGAGTTAGACAGGATACATATTTCTTTATCACAGTATACAAAGTACTTATCATCTTAGCTAGTTGTTTATGTTTTAGTTAATGGCACAGAGCTAGTCTGGGTTTGAGCAAGGACATAGCCAGTGTGACTTGAAGTGGAGTTTTAGACTATTTTTGAATTGACTTAGAGAAGTTGCAAGCGTGATGTTATTTGGGAGAGAGTTCCATATTTTACCAGTGGTGTTGGCAAATAGCGCGTCACCACCTAGGTTGAGAGATTTAGTTGTTTGGACAAGGAGTCTGTTTGCTGAGCGAAGGCAGCTTAGATTGGAGTAGGGAGTCATTAAGTTTTTTAGTGCTGGGGTATTCTCAGGTTGTTTAAGGATTTTGAAGGCCTCTATGAGTTGGGACTGGTGAAGAAGGTGTGGGAATTCTATCCATCCAAGCTTTTTCAGGTTAGTACAGTGGTATG
>NC_056732.1:654174977-654209977 GCF_019279795.1 Protopterus annectens
TGTCAGTGATACTGTGAGTGTTTTATAATCTATCATAAGTCAAAACTGGTTCTGTCTTCTGATCTAATTTTCTGCAGGTATGAAAACAGAACCTCTGGTTATCTGAATATTTGTGCTCAATCATCCAATATTTAATTTTCTAAACTAAAAATACATGTACAGTTTTTAACAGATAAGTAATATACACTTGCCACTCCCAGAAACACTAACAGTATCCTGGCTCAGCCATTGCTTGCATTGTGACACTTGGCTTTCTCTGTTGGGCATACATTTATGCAAGCAGAAGCTTATAACGCATTGGAATGAAAAAGTACATTTTCCTTCTTACATGCTATTGATTCGTGTATTTATTAATTCATTTATTTGTTCCTTCCACCATTAACTCATTGACATTAAGAATGGGAAACTACAAATTCACCCCTGGTTTAGCACTTCTGTTCTTCATAGATAAGGGTAATATTTAGTTATTAATTTATTTATTTACATTTGTTGACTGGGAGTGTCCGACTGGACGTAGGTCCATTTTGAGTGGAGGCCTGGGGAGAAAAGCTCCACAGTTAAAATAAACAGACAGTAGTTACATTGGATTACATAATAATTAACAATTTAACATAGCAATTAATTACAAACATATTTACAGATGAAGAGCACAGTACATCAGTGGACAACTAGAATCTTTCTCTGCGAAGTACATAACAGACATTAACAATTGTTACAATAAGAAGTTCCTGCTGTATAATAAGTAGTAGGCTTATGAGCATCCGAGCTTGCTATAATCAAGGTAGTTAGTGGAGTGGAAAGAAAGGTAGTGGTTGGATGGGGTGGGTGATATTAGAGTGGGAGTTGCAAGGGCATAGCCAGCATGTTTTTAGGTGCACTTTTAGTAAAGTTTTGATGTGTGTGAATGATGGTACGGAGGTAAGTGTGAATATGTAATATGTAAATATTCTGCTCATCTCTGGGTTTTTCATTCTTAATATAAGGGCTAAACATTTCATGGGAATGAAGCAATATACTTCTAAAGATCCTCACAGATCAATTACCTAGTAAGCACCTATGAACCTATTAGAATCCGGATCAGCCAATCAGCCTCTGTCATGGAAGGCACAGAAAGGAATAGGACCTGCATGAACAGGATAAACAGCTAGAAAGACTACAGATTTGCAGGCAGTGAACAAGTAGTAACAGAATGGTTACTTTAAGAAAGACATTCACAGTTCAGGGATTCTTAAAGAATATATTCAAGGTACAATGTATCTTGTCTTAAGCAGTTGAGGTTCAGCATGGAACTCTTCACAAAGCACAATGATGCCTGTGTAATGTTTAAATTGGCTGGCATTCCTCGTGTCAAACAAGAAATTTGCATATCAAGGCTTGATTTAATTTAACAAGTGGCACAAATGCCACACATAGCTGTAGAAGGACTTCATGTATACCTAAAGACAATTGCACTGGTCCAGAAATTATCCACATATGTGGTGTTACAATTACAAGAAATCTTAATAACTGTTAAGTGCACCTTGTTTTGTGCCTCACTAAAGCACTTAACAAAAGTGGGATGCTAAGAAGCAGAACTAGGCAGATGCAGGGCAGACTGAATTTCACCAAAATCACTAGCTGCATTGGAAATTCTCTGAGGAAAACAGATTTGATGATACCAACTATTGTCTGTGAAACTTTAGGTCCATTCTCTTACATGTTGAAATTCAGCTTCTTGAATGTTTCCTTAAAGGATGTTTGGGACTGGACAGACTTACTGTAGTGTTTACATTCTGGCTATTTGCAATCTGCTGCATTCACAAAGTCAATCAGCTCAGACTAGATGATGAAAGAGCTAACACTACATAGGCTGGCCAGTGGCCTGATGTTAACCAGTGGTTGTCATTTGGGATAGTCAGTGGATGAAGTAGTCTTTAGTGAGAGGTATACTGAAGTGTAGATGATTTTCTAGGTGCTGCATTCATTTACTTCATTGTTGGGCCTCTGATAAAATCTAGGAATAGCAAGTATTTTGAGGTTATTCCCCTATATTGGGCTAATAATAGACCCATAGCTTGGGAGTCATCACTATTATTTTCCAGATAAGGGGTATCAAAGAACATGCTCACTGACCAAGAAGCTCCACTTATGTACAAAATAATGCACAGACTATGCCAATACTTTAAAGTCAAACCATTAAAAACTCAATATACCATCACTAGGTAGTTGACTGAGTGGGGAATTTTGACATTATATTAAAGTCCACGCTGATAAAAGTTATCAAGGAGGATTCTAAAAAGTGGGACTAGTTAAATTTATACCAAAGGTTTTTACCATTATATAAGTACCATCAGCCTTTATGACATTCTGTATTTTTGAGTTACTTGGTAAGCATCCCTGTGGACTGTCAGATATGGCCTCAGAAACTTTAGAAGATGAGAAAAAATAATTTAAAAATATAATAGACCATTTGAAAGATCTTAGGCCACACGCAAAATAATTTTTAATAAAAATATGAAGATTATGGAATTAAAAGCTGGATAGTGTGCATTTACTTTAAATTTCCTCTTCAGAAAACAAATCTTGGACTAAATTGCAGAGCCCATTTCAAAGAGTAGAAGAATTAAATTATATAACCTAAAGGGTTAAACAAACTGGTAAGAGAAGACCAGCAGAAACTATGCAAGGTGGGACAGACCTCTGTAGTTAGTTTAGCAAGAGAGAGATTCACAGATCTGTTGAAGAAAGAAGCATGCAATTCAGGTGGATAGCACAATCTCCAAGCCATAGAAACAAGAGATAAGAGCATTTCTGTTAAGAAACAAATAAGTATTTTCACTCTTCTAATCCACGGTGGTGCAGCGGTAGCATTGTTGCCTCACAGCAAGAGGTTCTCCCGTTTGATTCTCAGCTGGAGCGGGGAGTGCCCTCTGTCTGGAGTCTGCATGTCCTCCTTGCGGTTGGGTGGGCGTTCGAAAGACATGCATAAATGGGCTTGCCTTCGTTGAAGGTTGGACATCGAGCTGGCACTTCGGCATTCATGAAAATTTACTGCCAATCATTAGCGGACTGGAATTCCACTGTGGCGACCCCTATCCAGGAAAAGCCGAAAGACCAACAACCACAACTCTTCTGAATGATCTGACAAAACATATCTGATTTAACATCATATTGATGTCATCCCAGGAGAAATGGCTAGCTTAAAACCATACTGATGGAAGTCTAAAAATGCTTAAGATGCAGTAACAGAGGAATCAAAAAGCAAATGCAGCAACTGCATAGTATTATTCTCAAAGCCTATTCGAACAATCAAAAGCTGTAATAATTCTAGGAAACTGAACATCATTTCAAAAGTTTACAGCTACCCATTTACCATCATTGATGAACTAATAGAAAGTTTGGAATGGCAGGATTTTTGAACAGTTTAACGCTAACAAATGGATAAGACATTTCAACATCAAATGGATTATTACAATGCACCATTTTTCCCTTAGAGCAATGTAGTGCCCTTGCAGCTATTCAGAGTTTCAGAAGAGGAGTCATAATACCCAAAGATCAGAACTTCAATCTAACATTTTTTGTGATTTTTTTGGCTTCTCACAGCTTACCATCATCTGCTACCAGAGACTTTCCTCATTTGCTAACGCTACTGAGGTTCACTTATCCACTCCTAGACTAGCTCTAACTCATTTTGGGGGCCTATGAGGAGATTAAGCCAATACCATGCCAGGAAAAAATGTGCAATGTGCTACGCTAGCACAATGCCCACACCTGTGCATGAAACATAGCCAGTGCCCTGCCACCCTTTGGACAACATCTTTCTGTCATCACTGACCTCAGTCAGTGATCCACAACGATGGTACATCTGAAAATGTACACAGCCCTCATAGAAAGGACATGCCGATCCTAACTGTCTGTCTTGTCAAACAACAAAGCCTTTATTTAAACTTGGGTCAGCTGGGCTCTAGTCAGAGCTTTATTCCCCTACAACATTGAGACAGGAAGGGACTCCCTATCTAGCTAAGGAACAGGCTGTACCTGACTGTTTAATAAAAATCAAGTAAACTGTCAATGCCTCCCAGAGCAAATTAAGTATTACAAGAGGAATACATTTAGGATATACATGATATGGAGATTCTTAGACCTAAGAAAGAAATACCTAAGCCTTTGAAAAGCCAACATATTCCTGGCTCCAAAAATAAAAGCCAGCATATTCCTGGCTCCAAAAATCAAAGACTACAAACTGCTATGCAGCTATCCATACTTATCCTATAAGGTATCCCCTGATCCCACACTGAATGGATTTATTGCACATCAGCAAAACAAACAGCATCAAAGATACCTGTTCTAAGGACCTAAACCTCATCTGCAAAACAGGACATGCTGTGCAGCAAAGCTCTTCATGAACCTAATCAATTGTAACATGGACCAATGGATGGAATATTACAAAATGTACCCCTGGTTTGACACATATGTGTCTAATAGACAGAGGACAAGTAATTTACTTCAAAAGTTAACAGAATAACAGGCTTAGTAAAGCATTTTCTGAACAAAAAGAAGCATTACTTTCTGACTATAATAATCTGAGGTTTACTATACAAGGGACAGGACAGATGTAACAGGCAAAATCAGTGATGTTCTGTAAATCAGGAACAGTTGAAAGATATGGTGGATATATGTGTGTGTGTGTGTGTGTGTGTGTGTGTGTGTGTGTGTGTGTGTGTGTGTGTGTGTGTGTGTGTGTGTGTGTGTGTGTCTGAGTAGGATGCCTGTGCCAACATGATGTATAGGCCGCCAGTGGTGGTTACTGCCGTAGCAGTAACACTATGCAATTCATAGACATGTAAATTAACTAATAATGAGGTCTTAACTTATTGCAAAACATGTTTCTCAGTCATATTTTCTGCATTTGCATAACCTTCTGCAGCTAAAAGGGACAGTTTACATGAACACAGGTTAAGTTTTCTGAATCCCAGCCAGTAACCACTGGATTCACTGCAAGATGTTGTATTATATGTAAATCTACTCTACTCAAAGGATTAAAACACTTAATTCCCTAAAACACACCTGCAAAGATATTTTAACTTTCTCTAAAGGTTTTGCTAAATAATTTTGGAAAACAAAATCAATAAATATAACCAGTAACGCTGCATGCATTGATCACATTGTTTGCTCAAAAAAATAATTTTACTTTTATATAGCAAAAGTGACCAATCCATTTATATATCTGCACAAACTACAAAGACCACATTTATATATTGTAATACCTTGATGTCCACCATTCACTACCATATTATTATTGCTGTCCAGCATGATTTGCAAAAGCCTTGTTTGCTTATATAAAATAATGTTATAAATGGTGGAGAATTGATTGTACTTTCATCTCGTTGATGGTATGCATCAGTGTATTAGTGTTGTTTAATGATGTACTTTTTCTTCTTCTGCTGCCACAGTTTGTTGAATTCATTTGCCCTGAGCTATAGGAATGTTTTAAACGTACATGTTAGCAGCCACCATCTGTATGCACAGCACTGCTCCTCATATGCTGCAGGTGTTATACACAGCACTTTGTTACTTCCTCTAGTGTGCATTCATGGGCCAGGTCACTGCTGCATTGACACTATTAGATGCTTTAGCAGGATATCAGAGTGAGGATAGCAGTGCAGCACATCTGCAGGGTATGGAGATTTTGTGAAGACACCCACAGGATCACATTTCCAGAACAGATTGTTACTGTCTAATTCCCTGAATGGTGACCCTATAATTACTGAAAAGGATTAAGCTGTGTCCTCACCCATACCTGATCTAGGGTTTGCACAGCATGGAAGCTTGTCATCTCTGTTAAAGGAGGGGGTCCTTCATGCCTGAAAACACCTCTACCACATTCCCTGGGTTTGCAGCAGTAAATATGTCCACCTCAGCAGTAAAATTGGCCACTGCATCTGCAGGTGTCTAGTAGGAGTTTTTGGCACCATGCTGCGCCCACACCAGCCCCTGGTATGCAGCTGATACATAAGATCAAGCAGCAGATGTATTTATTTACTTACTTAGTGGTGGCCTTTTGTTTACTGGGGAAAGTTCAACTAGGCACAAGATCCATTTTTAACAGAAGCCTGGGGAGAAAAGCTCCATGAAATTTTACATGGTATAATACTGTAGCAAATACACATACAGATTAAAAATCTCCACACAAAATTGACAAAGTATAATAATTCAAAAAATAGCAACATTTTAAACATCCAAACAAATAAAGTCTGCCAGTATTGATTAGACAGAGAATAATTATACATACATTTATGCTTGTGTTGACACGAGATACAGAAATAGAATGTTCAATATACATCTAGACTGGGATATAGAAAGCCTAAATTCATATACATTTAGTTTGTGCTGCAGACATAAAATGTTGGAGTATAATAAAATAGAACAAAAGTGGGGAAGTGATACATGACAGCAAGTGCCAAGATGGCAATATATTGCTACAGGAGAGCTGCAGGGATCTGCAGAACAGACTTAGAGAGCAGATGGGAGGAGTGAATCCATAACAACTGCAAGTAGAATATAGATGTCTAATTGTAGAGTCATGTACAGATGGCTGACATGTGCAGACTAATGTTAGAGATAAGTAAGGAAATGGGGAGAGAGTGTAGAGGGATATTAGGGAATAAATGTTGGTGTAGGAGGATGAGGGAAGGAAATGTAAAGAAAGAGTATAGCAAGAGAGAGGTAAATAAAGCAGGGCTAGAAAACATTGATGGATTTAGTCCGAATGTCAGCATGAGCATAGCCAAGAAGAGGTTCGATTTTCTTTTAACTTGAACTTAAAGCGTGTGGTAGTGATATCTTTTTTTTGGTGTGATAGGAATGTTGTTTCACACTTTGGTAACATAGGCTGAGTAAAGTGTGCTACCTGCACTGTTGCGTGACTTGGTTTTAGTTGGAAACATTCGAGCGAGCATAGCTTCCTAGGTAGAGTGTAGTTTCTAGGTATGTTTTGTAAAGATGGACATGTACTTGGTTTGTGTATTATTTTATGGGCAGTAAGTAGATGGAAGTAAGAACGGTAATTGGGTAGTTCAAGCTAACTTAGTTGATACAGTGCTGCACAGTGGTGGGTATGGTTAGGTAAATGGGTGCAAATCTGGCTACTTTATTGTAGAAAGCCTCACGTTTACTAAGTAAAGTCTTTTGGAAATTAGTCAAGATGGGGGATGCACAGAGGAGTGAGAGGAGAAGGTAATAAGGACTTTCTGAATGAGTCAGTGAAAAATAGTTTGGTATAGTATAGCAAACCCAGTTTCTGGTGAGCTGTTTGATGGAATGAGTGATGCACTAATCAAATTTTAAATTATCATCTATTATGACACCTGCAAACTTTGTATGTGCAGAACATTAATCGGCTACCCAAGCTGACATGGCAATAAGGAGTTTGCTACATGGCTTCATTGCAGATGTCATCTTGAAGTTCAGATAATTCTGTTAGCATGGAGTCCAGTAATAATGCCCTAATAAGATTCATGAGGTCCATGGTAGAACACATTGGTGTGATATCCTCTTCCATGCAAAGAAGATCAAGTGCCACTATGACAACTTTATCCATCTGTGGCTTCTGAGGCCATAGAGTGGCTACACAAGGAGGTCAATGCACAGAGCACTGGCAGCACCTGACAGTGTAGAGGTATTACCCTGTGCCACACCACATAATGGGAGGCCATGGCACAGACCCTTCTGGTATAGGACACCTTGATGACAGACCACATGAAGGTCCCACTCCTAGATTAACATTAAAACAGTGTCACAGGGGTTGTCTAGTTCTGTTGCATCATTTGGATCCAAAGTATGGTCTTGTACTGGATTGCTAAACCTGTCCACAAAGACTTTGAGTCTTCTTAGATCTCCAAACCACTATCCCAAGTAAATAGCTAATGTATCAATGACTATAAAATGAGTGCTGTTGTTTAATCAGCATCTGATGCAGGATTACTATGGCAAGGAGTGATACATACAAATCAACTGCATAGTTACAATGGGTTTAAATTAAATGAAAAGTAATATAACTTTGTCACATTTGGAAAAAATATATCAACAGCAGCTTACAGTACATCACTAGATGCAGATATGTTCTTCAGAGATCTTTGTACCTTCATAGACAACTAATTCTGTATTCCTTTACCATTACATAGTAAGAGTTGTCAGGAAATCCTTCAGTCTAGCTCTGATAACAACTAAAGCTATCTCATTCAGGTAAAATAAATTATCAATCCTCTATATCCTGCCTAACTGAGACCAGTTACAGAATATAATGCCCATTTTATTACATATCTAACTAACTGCATCATACAGCTAGAAAGATCACAGAGATGCATAACTAATAAGATCACTAGACTAAAGACCCTCAGCTGCCAAGACAGGCTTGATGCACTGCCCCTATACTGTCTGTACAATTGACACCTATATGGCAATTTAAGGATAGCATTATGTGCTCGTTAGGAACCAGCATTCCTTGATCTCTTCCACAAAACAAGTGGTTAAACAAACACTTGAATAAAAACTTAGGTCTCCATCAATGAATAAGTAAGACTGAGCACATTCACTGCCTCTAGAATTACCTTCTTTTACACATAAAATAGAGTAGTTAATATCCTTGTTTGCTTTAAGATCAATATTGATGATTGGATGGGCTCCTGTAATTTCATCCTAGTCTTATTTGGTTTGTATTCTTGGGGACAAGATGTGCCATATAAAGGTGAGCATTGAAGAGATGATTGTGGTCCATGAACTGACTCTGTCTTATAAACTCTGCAAAAAATGTAACTTGTATTTTGCCTGACTACATCCCATTCACCCATGTGCAATGTATAGTTGTCAGCATACCTTTCCACTTATAAGAAACATCTCATACAGTTACACCAGCAAGATGAGATAGGTTATGATCTGTATTAAGAACTACCACCTATATCACTGTGGAACCATGACTGACTCTCTACAAACAAGTATATCATTCCTTAGGGGCCATTTACATTAGCCCACCTCATCCAACTCATTGAGAGATGTTATGACATGCATTTCTCCTCAACTATATTTGCAAAAACTCATTTGTAAGTCTGTTGAAATTACTTTCTTGTAAGAAGAACAGTGGTTTCTTCTAGTGTCATAACCAACGTATAGGGTTGGGAGAGTGGCCTAATGGTTAAGGTGTTTGCCTTACAAACACAAGGTGCAGGGTTTGAGTCTCACAAGGGATAATTGACTAGGCTTAAAAATGTCTTACAAGGGCAGTTAGCCTAGTACTAATCTATGAACTCTATTGTCCCTCAGCTCGCATGGTAAATCCCTGGCAATAAAGTTAATTTTAATCACACTCTTCCTGGTACTTCTTTACACCATAATTACCTCTGGAGAGTAGGGGCGAACCCAGCTTTGGAGAACTTCCCCTTCAAAGTCATTAAGAATGTCACTGTCCTGCCCTTGTACTTCTCAATCAGCTTCTTCTGACAGGCCAAGTATTATTCAGCATTGATGTCCTTCTCTAATGAATATGGGCAACCATCAACACTTGGCATGGGTCTATGATGTTTTCTCAGAAGAGTGCTAGAATCTGCTGATTACTACAGGTGCACTAGGTGACACAGAAGCACAGATTTCTATCATTATCTACACTGGTCATTATCAACACTGCCACAGCACATCCTACTAATATGCCTAGCAAGGCAACAGATGATCAACATTTAATGACCAAACATTGTCATTTTCCCACACAAGTGCTAAGCACCACCGTGAGCTCTGTCATTCCACTCTTTCACATTGCTGGCAAATAAGGTTACAAATGCAATAAAGGCCAAGTGCATGCTCAACATTATTGCTGTGTCCATATCTGCCTATTTCTGCATTTATCTCTACAAATACTATGCATACATGCATACATACATACATATATGTATATATATATATATATATATATATATATATATATATATATATAATTGAATGATCTTTTAATTTCTCCAAGACTTTTTGGGTTTCTAATACCATGACGGGAATGGACCCCATTCTTAAGTCAAAGTACGATTAAAGTTCATAAAATTAGTATTGTTTCAATTTTTGATGTCAGTCAGTAGTGCTCTTCTCAGTACCCGCAATGTGCCCAGTATTGACTCCTTCTACAGTTCGTATACAGTTGCATGTATTGGTAGCGTATCTAAATACGATTCTAAATGCTTTTTGTATAAGACCCATTGCTCCTACTACTATTGGAACTGTCTGGGTATCTTTCTTCCACATTGCTCTTGTTTCTGCCTGTAGATCCTGATATTTTATGACTTTGTGTCTCTCTATATGCAAGACACAGACACTGTAGTCACTGGGTGTGGTGATTTCAATGATCACTGCTACTCTTGTCTTCTTTTCTTGGACCACTATATCAGGTTTTCTAGCATCTATATTTTGAACTGTTGGTAATGGATGATCCCATGTGACGTAGACTTCTTCATTTTCTATGATGCTTTGTGGCTCATGTTCCTGTTTTTCAGCCACTTCAATACCAAAATGTTTTCACAATCCCCAGTGCAACAGTCTCGCCACATTATTATGCCTTTCAGTATACAATCCTTCTGCCATGAGTATATTGCAACCTGCAACAAGGTGCGCAACTGTTTCCAATTCGGTTTTACAAAACCTACATTTGTTTGTTTCTCCTACGTGTTCAATGGACTTTATAAACTAACATGCATGCAGCCCACTATCTTGGGCCACCAATATTAACCATTCATCTCTTGATTTAAATTCGCCTCTCCTTAACCACTCCTGTGTTCATTCCTGATCAACATGAGGTTCTTCCAGAAGTTTTCTTTACTTGCAACTATATTTATGCTTTTTCCATATTTCTTGCCTTCTCAACTGACCCTTCACCTTATATTCTTTCTTTTGTTTTTAGTACATTCAGTTGCTGCCTGATTTTTATCTACGTCTGGTTTGATTTCCAGTCCTGCTTGATGTATATAAGATTCTGCTAGATTAAGCAGGGAAGTCATCTTAGATTTATTCTCCTCATGTTTCAAAACTTTTACTATGTTTGGGTCTTGTGAGGTCAGCAGATATGTGTGGAGTCCCACGATTGCAGATCTATACATATAGTCAATTTCAAGGAGGCCCATCCCTCCTTCGGAATGGGGAATATATAATCTTGGTATGCACTGATTTTTATAAATCATTTGATGAGCATGAAGCATCTTTCTTGTTTTCCTATCTAATCTGTCCAACATGTTTTGGGGCCAGTCAATCACTCCAAAACTGTAAGTTAGGGCAGGAAGACAAAATTGGTTTATAGACTGGATTTTGTTCTTAATTGTCAGTGCTGTTTTCAGGATTAATTTAAGTCTTCTGAAGTATTCCTTACTACGTTTTTTCACGTTTGTTCATGCTTTATTGTTGAGCCTTCATCAATTCCCAAATATTTATACACTCCTTCTTGCTCAGTTTTTTTTTTACATCACATTCTTGTCCCAAACTGATGTTTTCCTGGTGTAGCAGTTTTCCTGCTTTAAAGGTTGTTTTTCCACATTTATCAAGACCACATCACATTCTTATATCATCTGAAAAAGTTTTGACAACTTGCAGTTGTGATTTCAGTTCCTCATCTGATGAGCTATACAGTTTTAAATCATCGACAAAGAGAAGGTGAGAAGTCTTTACACTTTGTTGTTTTCTAGGAGCCAGATTATAGCCATGGCCTAAGCTGTTAAATAAATGGCTTAATGGATTAAGGGCAAGATTAACAATCTGCATTTAAATTGGAACCTTAGTTTGAGAGACAGCCTTACAGAACTATCTGCAAATATATAGAGCTGAGTATATTTTTCTGTATTATTCTGTATTAAAGAGTTAAATTGTTTGCTTAGATAGCTGTTGTATATATATATATATATATATATATAGAGAGAGAGAGAGAGAGAGAGAACAGTGTATATTTTTTGGCTTTATAATTTGCACATTCCTCACATCTGTGTTGAAACTGTTCCCCCCCCCTCACAGTTCTTGGTTGTAGTTTAAATTTGGTGGCTTTTGCAGTGCCCGCCCCACTGTAGATTTGATCTAAGACACTCCCCCAGGCCCATCTCTTTACCGCATTCTACCTAATTAACCCTTTCTGCACTTGCTTTTAGTCCTTTTTAATTTAATTACATTTTTTCAAACAGTGTGTGGACTAATATTGCTACATATTCAAGTGTGCCAGCTTGCACTGCATGAGAATTGTATTTGCCACTGCTTTTGCTACTTTTCTGAAAAAAAAATTTAATCTGCTTTTACTGTACTTGTGTTTCTTCTCCTTTAAAGCAGGAAAACTGCTACACCAGGAAAACATCAGTTTGGGACAAGAATGTGATGTAAAAAAAAACTGAGCAAGAAGGAGTGTATAAATATTTGGGAATTGATGAAGGCTCAACAATAAAGCATGAACAAACGTGAAAAAACTTAGTAAGGAATACTTCAGAAGACTTAAATTAATCCTGATTGCTTTTGCATCATCTTAAAAGTACTCAGTTGTATTTATTACTGCTTGGTGTAACTCACTCTAGGCCTTTTAGTTTCAACACTTGGGCTTCAGACCAGTTGTTTTACATTGAGAGGGTTTGTGGTCTGCACTGTATTGGCAGAACAGGTAGCTTACATCCTTCTAAGTTGGGAACTGCTGATTGAGGGCTCAGTGTCTGTTATTCTAAAAGTGTATTAATTCTTGTTTAAGCACTTGGGCTTTCAGGCCAGTTATTTTACATTAAGAGGGTTCGTGGTCTGCACTCTTGTGGGAGGAGAGGCTGGACTCTGCCCTTCTGAGCTGGGGATTTCTGGTTAAAGGCTTATAGTGCATGCATATCTGAACTGCTTCTTACTGAAATTGGTACACCTTGTTTGCTGTAGCATAGACTAGATCCAGGCCTGCTGAATCTAGCTTTGTTTGTATAACTTGAGCACTAATCCAGGCATTCTTTAAAGTATTCAATTGTATTTATTACTGCTTGGTAGTAACTTGATTAAAGTGTAGCTATCATTCTAAGTCTTTTGGATTAAGCACTTGGGCTTCAGACCAGTTGTTTTACATTAGGAAGGTTTGTGGCATGCACTGAGGTGGCAGGACAGGTAGCTTTCATCTTTCTAAGTTGGGAACTGCTGATTGAGAGCTCAGTGTCTGTTATTCCTAAAGTGTATTAGTTCTGGTTTATTCACTTGGGCTTCAGGCCAGTTATTTTACATTAAGAAGGTTTGTGGTCTGCACTCTTGTGGGAGGAGAGGCTGGACTCTGCCCTTCTGAGCTGGGAATTTCTGGTTAAAGGTTTATAGTGCCTGCATATTTTAACTGTTTCTTACTGAAATTGGTACACCTTGTTTGCTGTAGCAAAGACTAGATCCAGGCCTGCTGAATCTAGCTTTGTTTGTATGCTTGTTGTTTGCTTGCTTATTTCCCTGGAACGCGAATTCCACCTAAAACGCGGCTTCTCAGTGCTTCTGTGGATCCCTAGTGATATCTGCATTGCTTACTGTACTTATTTCCTTGTTTCACTTGAAAGAAAGTTACTGTTTGTCGTTTTTGCATTTAAGTTACCTGTAACACATTGCACTTAAGTTACCTGGCACTTGCTCACAAAAGCAATTATATAAGTCAGCACTAAAAATTAAAAGCACTACACCCTCACTTCCCATTGGCCCTTGTTTTCAATTATAAAGGAATTTCCAATATTATTCTAGCATGTCCAAAGGTCAGTTGTCAATCTCCTCTCCGGTCCAGCTGGTGAATCTGGGAATCTTGAGGCAATGTTACAACTGCCTCATGTACACAGACAATCCTCTCCTCCTCCCAACAAATTCCAACACATGTGAGAGATGCAACCATATAGCCAAACTGGAGGCTAAGCTCTCTCAACTCAGTACTGGTATAACCAGTCAGGAGGAGAAGGAAACCACACTCACTACAATTCCAGTCTCACATAGACCTACCACGACAGCAAACCAAACACATAATCACACAAAAACATACTCGGAGGCTCTAAATAAAGATCTGCCTAAGCAGCAGAGACCTCCAAAGCAGACACCCAAGCAACCGCTACCCCAAAACAAAACACGTGCAACACTTATCTCACAAAGCCAGTGTGCCGAACAGTCACAGCCCTTAAGGCTAAACAACACACCTGATACACTTGTAATAGGTGACTCTATCGTCAGGCACACTGACGTCCCGCTCACCAGGCTGAACAAGGAAAAGGTCACAGTGAGCAGCCTGTCATCGCTAGGATCTGCCACATAACACAAGCACTCAGGTCACTCCAAGGCAAGTACAAATATGACTCAGTCATTTTCCATGCTTGTGTGAATGACCTGAGATGTACCTCCCTGGACTACATGAAAAGAGACATAGAGGAGCTCTCTGAGCATGTAGCCCAGGCCGGTATGACCCTGACCTTGAGTAGCATCTTACCCTCACCAAGAATGATGCCACAATATGAAGACAAGATGATCAATTTTAACAATTGGCTTAAGTACTGGTGTCATTCAAAGGGGATCCAATGCCTGTCAGCCTGGGATGATATGCTCGACAAGCCACGATGCTTTGCTAGGGACGGCTTGCACCTGTCACTCCTGGGCTTTCGGATATTGGCAAAGGCTCTTGCTACCCCCATAGTGCCTTTTTTAGGCAAGGCTCAAAAGACAAACCCACCTCCATAGGTATCACAAGGGATAAGAAACTAAGAGTAATGCTACTCAACGCCAGAAGTCTAAACCTCAAGATGCACACACTTGAAACTCTCCTTAGCATGGAGAACATCGATATCTGTGCAGTAACAGAAACCTGGTTCAGGGCTCCAGAGAGCACCCCAGCACTACCAGGTTATACCTCATACCATGCTTTTCAGCCCCAAAACTTGGACCGAACCACAAAAGGAGGGGGAGTATCGATATTCATCAAAGATACCCACACCTCCAGGTTGGTGGCAAAGCACGAAGCATCAGAGACTATCCATGTGCAACTAACAGTGGGTAAAACTGCCTTCTAGTTTATAGCCTGCTACAGACCACCCTCCCAAACCCAGGAACGCCACTCGGCCTTCCTGAGAACACTGGAAAATATGAAGGTCTCTCCAAACACCATTATATTGGGCGACTTCAACTACCCAAACATAGACTGAGAGCATTACTCTAGCTCCAACACCCTAGCCCAAAGGTTCCTAGAATTCATAAACTCAAATGCTATGGAACAACTTGTTACCACTCCCACAAGAGGGGAAAACATACTGGACCTGATCATCACCAACATGGGGACTCTATGCTCCAGAACAGAAGTGTATCCCTCACTGGTAAGATCAGACCATAAACTGATCTCACTGGATATTCACATCCTGACCCCAACCCCTGCCCAGAAAACCACAGTGAAAAACTTCTCTAAAGCAAATTTCACACTCCTCAAAACCGAGGTGGAATCCTTCAAAGCCCCCGGGCCTGTGGAAAATACGGCCCAGACTGCAGAATCCTTTATAAATGCATTCTATGAACACCTTCAGGAATGCATGGATCATGCAATCCCAAATAAAACCAAGACCCAATCCTCCAAAGGCAGACGTCCTGTCTGGTGGACCCCAGCCATAAACAAACTATACAATAGAAGGAGGAAGCTACTACATGATAGAGCAAAATCCCAAAAAGGGAAGGCATCTCTGATCAGTATTAGCAAAAAACTAAGGGCACTCATAAAATCGTCTAAGGCCAGCTTCAAGAGAAAAATTGCACAGGACACTAAGGATAATCACAAGGCTTTCTTTAGTTATGTTAGGAACCTGGGTGAGAATTCCCAGATATGCTCAGAATTAGTCCAAAATGACAAAAAATACACTGAACCCACAGACATTGCCAACATCCTTGCTGACAGGTTCAGCGCAAACTTCTCCCCCCCTCCCCACCAAAAGGGCAAATATCTATCCCAGCAGAGTGCTGCCCTCCCTGTCATCTCAGATGCTCAGGTAAGAGCCACCCTCTCCAAAGCAAAAAACACAGCATCAATGGGACCAGACGGCCTCCCGGGCTGCATCCTACATGAACTCCAAGAAGAGCTAAACCCAAACATAAAACTACTGTTCAATCTCAGCTTTACTACAGGATATGTACCCAGAGAGTACAGCAACAGTGGTCCCTCTCCACAAAGGCGGTGCCTCAACGGACCCTGGAAACTATCGCCCCATAAGCCTGACTAGCTTGGTCTGCAAAGCTATGGAAAGAATCATCATGGACCTCATAAATAAAGATATTGGGGACCTACAGACACTGGATCCTACCCAGTTCAGCTTTGTTAAGGGCAGATCCTGCCTCTTAAACCTGGTTGACTTCTTTGAAACAGTCACCAAGGCCATTGACGAAGGGAAGGTGGTCCACACAGCCAAGGGCGCCCGCAGGCAGGTGCAAGGGGGTGCACTTGCACCCCCCTGGAATCGGCTGAATAATGTTATAATTAAAAAAAAAAAGTTTTTTTTTTTTCTTTTTTTTTTTTAGGACATTCTTTCTTTAAGAAGAAAGAAGTCCGGGCTGACATCATGCGTTCTTCTTTAAGAAGTCCGTCATGGCGTGCTGACATCATCGCGCGCATATGTTCAAGTTTGCGAGCGGGAACTCTCACGGACGGATGGTTTTGGGTTCACAAGCGTGAGGAAACGAGCGGGAACTGAAACTGAAATGGACGGAAGATGGTACCGGTTCACAGTGGGAGGAAACGAGCAGAAGATGGGACACACTTTCAGAGTGAGTAGTGTGTGCGCGTGTGTGTGTGTGTGTGTGTGAGATATGGTTACAGAGCATGTTTTCCAAAAAGTTAGTTTTACAGACATTTCAGAATTATTTTGTAAATGGAAAGAAACCGCAAGTACTGTATAACTAGTAGGTTATTTTATATCGCTATTGCTTTTCAGTATTTTCAGGTTTTGCATTTTTGAAAATTTTTTTAGTCAGCTGTAAATCTTAGAACTAAGAGTCCATGCAGAAATGGGCATAAAAGTTTTATTGTCTCTTGTGGGCTTTGAAAAGACTGGAAAATGTTTAAGGCCAATAAAACCAAAGTAGGTAGGTCACAAAGCTGGGAAAGATTTGCCAAAGTTTGGCTTTGTGCAGACATCACTTGAATTTGGTCTCCTAGTAACTGTTGCTGTGTGCGGATTGGTAATGCTCTTAGCAGCACAAATCTTTGGGCAGGAGGTGACCATTCAGTACTCACTTGGTCTGACTCCATATAGTCTGTGTTCAGAGTGAGGTCAGGAATCTGCCAGTAATGCTTATACTTAGTACCTCAAGAAGTATTGGGGCATGAGTGTCATGTGACAGGCTAGTTATGGGCTAAATATTATGCTTTGTAGACTGGAGGAAAGATTAACCCTTCTGTGTGTTTGCTTGCTCTAGTGAGGTAAAAGAATTTCTGAAAACCTTTATGCATGTTTTCCTTTAGATAACAACCTTGTTGGTCCTATTGTGCTTAGGTGGAATAAACATTGTTTACTGAATGGTTTATGCTTGCCAAGGCCAGTATGTAATGCTGAGTTTATACACACATTAAATGTCTGCACAGGCAGCTTCTTAAATTGCATCTGATTAATTCATGCTATTGCACATTTACCACTCATTTATCAGCTTGTACTGTACTTAGCAATGTTGTTTCATAGTTTTCAATATTCATGTCAGCCAGAAGTGTGTAATGTGTTTGCACAAGCACTTGGACTTTTCTTCACAGTGGTTTTACTTAAATTTGTACAGCTCATTACTTGATGCCGTTTTCTTTTGTGTCCTGATAGTTTTGCTGTATTTATTAGCACTAGGTAGAGAACAGCAGTTTAGTTTCTGCATTTCTTAAAGCACTGTTGGTGTGTCCTACTCTCACTGTTTCATAGATATCTAAAAACATGGAGTATTTACTTCATCCGCCAGTGGTTCTTCAGGTTCAGCATCTCTTAACTTGGGAAGGTTAACAGATGGAGTAAATGGACAGGCACTGATTTAGATAAGTCCCATTAATTTATTTCTCTGGGGGTTGGCATCACAATACACTGAAGGCTGTCATTATTGGTTCATATGATTTGTTTCATTGCTTAAAGGAAAGATGCTCAGAACTATAACTTTAAAACACACTCTAACAAGTGGTGCTGTATTATACAAGGGATATAATTCAATTATTATGTAGTATAATTAAGTCAGGAAGGTGAATCAAAGAACTCTTGCATGATGTTCTTCGTCTACCATTGCTGCAGTCCTGACATATGGGTATTCCGCTGTCCACCATCGGCCCGAATACCAAAGGGCTAGAATCTGGCGTCGGTCATGGCGCTCAAGGCAGACGTCAGTATGTGCCAGTATAAATGCGCATGACCGACATACCCTCAGTCTTTCTTGCCGCGTGGTCCTACGCAGAAGCAGCGTTTGCAAGTGCCGTTCGGCTTTCTGGAATTGTCGGTTTTCGAGTTTCAGACCGGAGACCAAGCTGGGCTAAGTACCCCGTTGGGGACACTTTTGTCTTTTTCTTGCCTCAGTATTACCGGATGTCAGAAAAAGTTAATACCTGTATTTCTTGGGGGAAACAGATTCCTCATAGGGATTGCCATTTACTCTGTATTCCTTGTTTGGGCCTGGGCACGGCGTTGTTGGGTGTCGCTTTTGTGCTGCCTTTAATAAGCGCACTATTAAGCGTCGCTTGGACTGTGCTAGGCTAGTGTTTGGTAAACGGTGCAATTATAGCATGCCGTCGGATTCTCCGCCTAGTTCGGCTAAAAAACGCATAGAGTAATCCTTTGCGGTCCAAACAAGATGAGTCCATTGCGGACGCCGGTTCGGCAGGGCCACCGACTACTTCAACGGCTCCTTCTGACAGTTTAGCGGAGTCTCAAGGGGAGCCTTTGCTACTTCAGGAAGTGGCTTCTCCTGTTATAGGCCAGGCTGAAGGGCTTCTCATATGTCGGTGGTTCCCTCCCCTCACAGAGTTTCTAGGCCTCCCCCTTCTCATAGTAAAAGCCTTTCTAAATCTAAATCTGCCCCTGCTGGTGTCTGTCCACAGGGTCCAGCTCCTAGAAAGCACATGTTAAAGGTGGCGGAGAATTTGATTACTTTAATTGGGGGTTCTATGCCTCCCCCTGAGAAAAGGCCCAGGGTAGAGCCAGGGATAGAGGGTCTGGATCAGTCTTCCAATGACTCTGATTCTTCTGTGGTAGAGCTCCAGAATTTCCCTCTCTGCTCTGATTCAGAGGCTGAGGATTCTACTCCCTCTGCGTCCCCTCCTGCAGATTTTTCTTTTTCTGAAACCTGGCATTCCATGAGGGAGCATTTTAAATGGGAAGGCCAGGATTGTTCTGATTCTCGTCAAAAGCTTAGAGGATTCTTGTTTTTGCCTCAGCATAGGCCTTTGGCTATTCCCCCTGTATTGGATGTTGTTCAGGATGTATTTTCTGAGGCTTCTTTTAACCCTGACTCTTTGCCTCCTGCCCTGCTAAACCAGATAGATACTACAGGGTACGGAAGCTCACTAGTATTTATACTAGAGTCCTAGGGCTGACCCAGACACCATTACTCAAGGCCCCAAGGGTGTCAGGGCTGCTGTGGTTAGGATTCCAGTTCCTTTGGACAAGGATGCTAGAGCTCTGGATAGGTGGGGTAAGAAGTTGTATACCTCTTCCACTTTAGCTATGAGAGCTTTAAATTGTCAGTTTCATATGCTCAGGTATCAAAATTATTTGCTGGGCCAATTGAAATGTAAAGTTGATGCTTTATCTGAAGGTATTGAATGTAAAGAGCTTCAGGATTTAGTGCATGTTTCAGACCGAGTTGGTAAGCATTCTTTGCAATGTGGTTTTGATGCTTTGCAGGCTTCTTCCAGGGTGGCTGCTACTAGTTCAGTTCTTCGCAGGCATGCCTGGTTAAGAGATCAGACATTGTCAGAGCATGTTAAGGCTCGAATTATGGATGCTCCTTTGCAGTCTGATGTTCTTTTGGCCCTCCGGTTGAATCAGTTTTGAAAAAATGGAGGAAAAAGCTGAGTCTATGCAGACAGTTAAGGATTGTTTACAGGTTCAGCCCCCTAAGTTCAGTAGGAATTGGCCTACTAAAGGGTGGTCTTTTCCCTCTTCAGATTATCAGTCTGGGGGCAGGTCTAGGTGAGGTAGGGGTAGTGCTTCCTCTCAGGGCCCTGCTACTCCTAGGACTTTGGGTTCTTTTACCCCTTCTGCTGGGAGGGCAGGGGTCAGTCCTTTCGAAACAAACTCAATGACCTGCGTCTTCAGCTGCCGGACTCTGCCATGCTGGCAGCTCCTCTAGGAGGAAAACTGGGACTTTTCACAAAGACTTGGCATTTGGTTACCCAGGACAAATGGGTATTGGACATTGTAAATCGAGGCTACGAATTTTATTTCCACACTTTCCCTCCTTTCAAAGGTATGCCAGATGTGCCTCATCAGCAAAGACTGGAAGCACAGGCAAAAATTTCTTCTCTGCTTCAGTTGAGGGCAATACAGGAAGTACCTTCTGCTGAAAGAGGCACAGGGTTTTATTCCCGTCTTTTCTTAGTGCCAAAGAAAGTAAATACTTGGAGACCAATTCTGGATTTGTCCATTCTAAACACCTTTTTGGAAATTCCAAAGTTCAATATGTTAACGTTGCAGCAGTTGCTGCCTATGCTGGGCAAGGATCATTGGATAGTAACTCTGGATCTCACGGAGGCCTATTTTCACATTCCTATCAGGCCCAGTTCCAGGAAGTTCCTGAGATTTCGGAATGGGAATTTGCATTATCAGTTCTCTGCATTGCCCTTTGGCTTGTCTACTGCGCCCAGGGTATTCACAAAAGTCCTGGCTCCAGTAATTGCTTTTTTCAGACTGCAAGGAATTCAAATTTATCCTTATCTGGACGACTGTTTGATTCTGGCTCATGGCAAGCAAGAACTTCTTCAACATCTTCACTATGTAATGACAGTTTTAAGATGCCTAGGGTATTCTGTGAACGAAATAAAGTCCAGTCTAGTACCCTCACAAGAGATGTGTTTTCTGGGTGTGTGACTGACTACAGCAATCCAGATGGCATTTCTTACCCTGGACAAACAAAGACATCTTCATCAATACTTCCAACAGCTTTCAGTAATGTCCAGGCTGACTGCAAGGACAGTCCTTCAAGCCTTAGGGTTCATGGCATCTTGTATTCTAGTACTTCCCAATGCCAAACTGCATATGAGGGAGTTACAATGGTATCTCAAAAGCGTGTGGACTCAACACAGCCACGATTTGGACACTGTCATTCAGATTCTCCCTTGCATACTAAAAGTATTTCTGTGGAGGGCTCAGGAATGTCACTTAAACAAGGGACTCTCTGTGACCCAGCCAGAGGCATGTCAGATATTAACGACAGACGCCTCGGAGTCAGCCTGGGGAGCTCATCTCGAAGGGAAATGGATTCAAGACCTTTGGCCCCCAGAGCTACTTCATTTACATATCAACATGAAAGAGATGCTGGCAGTTCAATTTGCTTTGGAAGCATTCAAGAGCCTACTTCAATCAGGACTGGTGTTGATTCGAACAGACAACATAACAGTCATGTGGTACATCAACAAGCAAGGGGGAACCCATTCATGCAGACAAGCAATGCTAGTATGGGAAACTGCTTTAAAACTGCACATCAATCTTCGAGCACAGTTTCTGCCAGGAGCACAAAATTCTTTAGCAGATGTTCTGAGCAGACAGATTGTGGATCCTCGCGAATGGAAGTTGGATCATCAGGTGTTTCTGCAGTTGACCATGGCTTGGGGAACTCCAGACATAAATCTGTTCGCTTCTCCTCTGAATTATCAACTGCCAAAGTTTTGCACAAGGCTATTTCATCCGAAAGCCTGGACAGTAGATGCACTATCCTTCAGCTGGAGAAACCAGCACGTGTATGCCTTTCCTCCTTTGCCTCTTCTTCCAAAGGTATTGTTGAAAGTCAGGAGGGAAAAGCCTTGCATGATTCTGATAGCACCAGATTGGCCTCGACAACATTGGTACCCTCTCTTCAGGAGTTTAATTCATGGGACACCTTGGCCATTACCACAGATTCCTCACTTATTGACTCAGGAGGACAATCATTTTCTCAATATCAGTGTGCGATCTCTTTACCTGACGGCCTGGAGAATTCAGTTTTGAGGAAGGAAGGCCTGCAGCTTCCACAACAAGTTTTGGATGTTCTTTTGGAAGCCGGGCATCCTGCTACTCGGAAGGTTTATGCTGATAAATGGAAGAGATTTTTTCTTTGTAGTGCAGCTCGAGGCTTTGATGTTAAATTGCCTAACTTAAGTTGTATTTTGCAATATTTGACTGTTTTGTTAGACATGGGATTGTCTTTCTCTTCTGTTAAAGTGCATGCTGCAGCTATTTCTGCTCACTATGAATGTGACCCTCCTTTGTTTTCTCATCCTTTGGTTAAACAGTTTCTTAGAGGGGCAAAGTATATAAGACCCCCGAGAAGAGCTCCCACTCCAGCCTGGGATCTTAATTTTGTTTTGGAGAAGCTGACTCTGCCTCCATTTGCACCTGCAGCTACAGCTGAGTTGAAGTTGTTGTCTTGGAAGACTGCTTTTTTGTTGGCTGTTACTTCTACTCGAAGGGTCTCTGAATTACAGGCCCTCATGGCAGTAGAACCATTTCTGATTTTTCACATGGACAGAGTTTCCTTACGTACTAATCCTACTTTTATGCCTACAGTAATTTCAAATGTGGCACTGAACCAATCTATACATTTGCCTACTTTTTATGCTGACCCCCAAAATAAAGGGAAAAGTTTTGCATTCTTTGGCTGTGCATAGGCATTTCAGATATTATTTGAGCAGAACCAAAGAGTTCAGAAGGTCTCAACAGTTGTTTGTTTCTTTTGCTTTGACTTCACAAGGGAAAGCTGTTTCAAAACACACTATCTCTAAGTGGATTGGCCATTGTATTGCTTTTGTTATTCTCATCATGGGAAAGATGTTCCTGCTGGGATCAGGCCTCACTCTACTAGGGCTACGGCCACCTCTACTGCTTTTCTGAGAGGGGTAGCTGCTAAGGACATTTTGGAGGCAGCTGCTTGGAGTTCTGTACATACATTTACTAAGCATTATCATTTACCTCTTTATTCTAGGTCTAGGGCTGGGTTTGCCACTGCTATTCTACAGGGCATGTTAGCAGCTCCTAATTCTGTTTAGTTGGCCATCCTCCCTGTTTTCCGTTGCTCTGGGATTCTACCCATATGTCAGGACTGCAGCAATGGTAGACGAAGAACATAGTACAGTTTTGTACCTACCATAAATGTAGATGTTCGAGGATATCCATTGCTGCAGTCCAAGTTTCCTCCCTCCTACCCCTTATTTAGGTTTGGGTTTTGGGTGGTGTTTTTTGCATTCTGACGTCTGAGGCAAGAAAGACTGAGGGTATGGCGTCGGTCATGCGCATTTATACTGGCACATACTGACGTCTGCCTTGAGCGCCATGACCGACGCCAGATTCTAGCCCTTTGGTATTCGGGCCGATGGTGGACAGCGGAATACCCATATGTCAGGACTGCAGCAATGGATATCCTCGAACATCTACATTTATGGTAGGTACAAAACTGTACATTTCTAAAAATGTGTGCAAGGAGCCTATGATTTGGAAACGGGCCAAAGGTAAACTTACCCCACCATTGGCCAGATGCATGTTCGTTGAATGTGGGTTTCAATGCTGTTTCAGTGAATGTGGGTTTCAAAGGTAGAGAAGTTTTAATGCTAAGTCTGTTTTCATTGTAAGACTATTGCTTTGTTTAGGTTTAGTAAATGTCTGTCAGTGTTTGTGCTATAAAATTTGAAATAAAAGTTGTAAATGAAATCCAGATATCTGTAATCATTGTAGAAGTAAAGCATAAAACAGTATGCACACTGAGAGATTTGAACAGTGTCTATGACAAATGGGGAGAAATAGCCACGTAATAGGACACTGGAATGGCTGTGTGGGCGGGGAGGCTGAGTGGGCGGGGCAACCAAGGGGGTGGGGCTGCATGGGCGGGGCTTGGGTTTGCACCCCCCTGCAAAAAATCCTGCGGGCTCCCTTGCACACAGCCTATCTGGACCTCACAAAAGCCTTTGATACAATACCCCACTCGGGCATTATAGATAAGCTCACCAGCTTAAATTTAAACCCCTATGTCACTAGATGGGTTGCAAACTGGCTCAAGGACAGAACCCACATGGTTAGAATTGCTGGAGCCATGTCAGACTCCAAACCAGTTACAAGTGGCATCCCACAAGGCTCAGTCCTGGGACCTCTCTTGTTCGGTATATATTTCTCGGAGGTACAGGCCAACACAGAAGGACTGTGGCTGACCAAGTTCACAGATGACTGCAAACTGGGCGCCATAATTGACTCTCCAGCCAACACAAGCATCCTCCAAAAGGGCCTCATAGAAACAGACAACTGGTGCCAGAGCCATGGCCTCAAGCTAAATGCCAAAAAGTGTATAGTCATCCCCTTTGGCAAAAACAAAGTGCTCACAAATTACCACATAGGTGGTAATCCATTAAGTACAGAAGAAGTAATTAGGGACCTGGGGACCCAAGTTGATAGCAATCACTCCTTTGACAACCACGTGGCCAACGTGGTTAGAAAAACATTTTATATAGCCCACCTAATCATGAAGGGATTCACATCTAGATTAGGGGAGGTCATCGTGCCTCTTTACTCATCCCTCATCAGGCCCATAATCGAGTACAAAGCCCCTTTTGGGATGTACCTTACCAAACACCTGCAGCAACTGGAAAGACCCCAAAATTACCTCACCAAGAGGATCAAAGGGCTCAAACAGATGTCATATGCTGCCCGGTTAAAGAAACTCCAGCTCTACTCAGTGGCATACCGCCTGCTCAGAGGCGACCTGTGCCTGACGTATAAAGCCATGTCCAACACGGAATTAAGGGACATGCTGCACCTCAAAAAATCCAAATCCCATCGAGCTACACGCACGAGAGACTTGAACCTCAGCAATAAAATAAATAAGACATGCTGGAGGGACAGATTTATAACCTATAGGCTCCCTTCACTCTGGAATAAAATCCCATTCCAGGTTAGGCAGAGTCCCTCATTGACTCTCTTCAAGAGGAATCTTGATGAGTGGATGGGAGATCATAGGTTTACCCCGGGTATCACTTCTGTGTCACTGTTAGACAGAGGCACAGTATACTAACCTCGAAAAGGGCATAGCAAAATTAATTTAAAATGGGTGGCAAAAGCCAAACATACTCTGGCTAGGCTTATAAATGCCCTAGGGCAGATAGCCTAGTATGAACCTATGAACCTATGACAGAATAGTAATGGTGACAGAGAGTCACCCTGGAATATCCTCCTTTGAATTTTTATCCCTGGGATAACAATTTCTCCTTTATCATGGCTTAATTGCAAAGTGGTATGACACTGTTTCATGGTCACTGTAATGTAGTCATTCAGTGTGGGGTGCATCGTATACATTTTTAAGCGCTCTTTTATCCATGGATTTGGGATACTATCAAATGCTTTTTTGTAGTAAATCCATGCCATACTTAAATTGTTCCCCTTTTTACTGTTCTCTACTATGACTTTATTTAAAAACAAATGATCTTTTGTTCCATATGACTTTATTTTATTGCCCTTTTGTTCTACTGCCATAATTGAGTTTTCTTCTAAATGACTATAAACTCTGTTGGCATCAGTTGCCATGTATAGTTTATACGTCGTTGGATGGCAAGTAATTGGTCTATATTTTTTAGGGTAGCTTGCAGGCTCATTCTTAAGTAGGATCATTGTTTTTTCTGTTGTTAGCCAGGTTGATATATGTTCTGGATGTGCATATAGATAGTTCTTACTCATAGCTAAATCTTCATGCAAAGATGTTAATACTTTTAACCAGAAGTTAGGTACTGCATCTGGGCCTGGGGTTTTCCAGTTAGAGGCTTTTCTTAATTTTGTTTCAGTTTCTCTAGCTGTTACTTTATCCCATTTCATATCCTGTACCTTTAGTTTTCTTATTCTTTCTTTTACTTCTTCTATCCATTTAGCATCTTTGTTATGTTCTAGAGGATTTTCAGATAATTCTCTAAAATGTATCTAGTTTTTTCTTTTTTGGAGGTCTTTCAGTTCCTTTTACCTTATTTCCCAATTCTCTATAAAACCTTTTTGGTTCATCAATAAATTGCTTATCTTGCACTTTTCCTTTATATTTATCTTCGTATCTTCTAAGTTTTTCCGCCTCTGCTGAAATTTTTAGTTTGTTATTTGCGATAGTACATGATAGGTCCTGGTCTGTTCTAATATTGCACATTGCTTTTATCACATCTATCTTTCTTAGTATTTTTGTTGATCTATTCCTTCTTCTATAGTCTTCTAACAGTGACACTTCTTGTCTTAATTGCTTTATAATTTTCTCTATTCGATATTTCCGTGATGGTATTAGATTTCTCTCCTTCCTTTCCCTCACTACCCTGTGTTCTTGTGGTACAACTTTATCAGTTATTAATTTAGCTGCACATTAATATATCCTTTTTACTTCTGTTATATCACACGGCTGTCTATGAACAGTCTTGATTACTGTGTTAATTTGTTTTATCAGACTTCTGACTTTTTGGGTTTGATTAACCTTCTGCAGTCTATTTCTGTCATTGATCTTGATATGTCTGTCCATGTCTATTAAATCAAGAAATTCTTCTCTTAGCTCATTTTCTTGCAAACTGAGGGCACATCCCTTGTTTTCCAATTCATGCAAGCATTCTATAGAAGGTTCTATATCATCTTTCTGTGGTGCATTCTCTTCAGTTTCATCATGTGCCATGCATTGCTCTGTCATATGGGAACTCACCGGCCTATCACTCCTCAACATTGACTGCATCAGAGTTTCCACAGTTTCATGTTCCTTTCTTTGCTGTCTAGCTTCAAGTTAATATTTATACTGCTTTCTTGTTGAAGGCTCAAAATTATCTTCATATGGCACCTGACCAATTGCTTTCTGTTCCACTGGTTTCCCCTTAATTTGGATATCTATTACTCTATCCTGTTGTGGTTCTTTCTGAATTAGATTTTCTACACTGAATCCTTCACTTTGCAGGTACTCCATAACATCAGTTTCTATTTCTTTAACTTCTCCTTTTCTTCCTTTCTTCTTTGTCTTCTTATTTTTTGCATTGTAAAGTTTTCCATGTCTGGATTCCTTTGCCTGTATTTCTCTTCAGATATCTTTGGTGCTGCTCTTTTTGTATTGATTAGTTTTACTTTCTCCTTTGCATAAATATTACACCGTATTAAATCTCTTTTTCTTTCCCATGTCCACATTTCTTCTTTGGATGTTTCCTGATCTTTCTGTTTCTCCCTGCTTTGGGGACTAACTCCATTCTGCTGTGATGTAACCTGTGTTAGACCTTCTACATCAAATCCTTCACTTTGCAAAGACTCCATAACTTCAACTTCCATTTGTTAACTTCTGATTTACTGATCTTCTTTTCTATGTTCCATCTTTGTGATATTTTTTTTATTGTGAAATTTTCCATATCTGGATGCCTTTGCCTGTATTTCTCATCAAATATATTTGGGGCTGCCTTCTTTACATTGATTAATTTGGCTTTCTCCTTTACATAAATATTGCACCATATCAAATCTCTCTTTCCCATGTCCATATTTCTTTTATATACCTTTCAAATATCTCTTGGCTTTGTTATTTATATTTTCGCACTTCCTCACATACTTTTTTTTCCATTGATCTATATACCTTTTTCCACAAATCTGTTGTATTAATGAACACAAATTTTCATTTGAAGCTTCTGACAGTTTTTCTTGAAGCTTCTGATAGTTTTTCTTTCCTCTAATTTCTCCATTAATCATTTTGTATATATTGTGTCTGGAAATTCTGGGCTTTTTGCATAATAGTAACAATTCATAATTTATTTCTTATCCTCAATAGTCCACTTTATCATCTTTATGGCTCTTCTTTGGCCTATCAGTTTTTGTTATTTTTGTGGACTGCTACTTCCTTCTACAATGGGGGGGGGGGGCATCCTCCCCCTAGTCCTGGCCTAGCCCCATTGTAGGAATGTTTCTGTATTTTGAGGATTCTCCACTGTCATCTTTTCCAGTCCTGGCACCAGTGTGCCTACCAGGATTTGGCACTTTTTTATCCTGGGTCTTGTGCACCCAGCTATCTTTTTTAGCTTTTGACTTAACTTTAGTCCATGATATATGCTGTATAAATACAGTCTATATATCAGTGTCACCTTGGTGAGATTTTGTGAAAATGGTCCACCTCGTGAAGGTACTCACCAAGATTTGAGGATGAATTCAATTTCAGAACTACTACTCTCCTTTGATTGCTGACTTTTCATCTTTCCATTCGGACCCTTATTAATTAATCAAATGCCTATGTAAATATCTACATGCTGTGCATGAGTTTCTTTATATGGATATATATATATATATATATATATATATATATATATATATATATATATATATATATATATCTGTAGAGAGAGAGAGAGAGACACACACACACACACACACGCACGCACGCACGCACACACACACACACACACACACACACACACACACAGACACACACATACATGCTTGTTCATATATGGATGCATGAGTGCTTTATGCTACAAGAATGTGTGTGTGTGTGTGTGTGTGTGTGTGTGTGTGTGTGTGTGTGTGTGTATGTATGAAGCTGTGATTGCAATGCCTGAGAGAATTCCTTTATAAGTTACAGTGTTCTCATGGTTAGTATCAAAGGTGTGAATGGTCAAAGTTTGAAGGTAACAGTGTTTTCTTCACAGTTCTATAAAGCAGCCATCTAAATGTGTCTGTTAATGCATTTTGCTTTAAAACTACCATTATTCTCATGATTGTTTTAACAATAATGAACTACTGGCTTGTGGTTTTGCCTATGGTATGGAGTCCAATCAGTCTGACTCCTTTTGTAGTTTCAGTGGCAATTCATTTGCTTTGCAATTATATCAGAAAAATAGTTTTTGTTTCACCAATTTGTGAAGACTAAAACAAGATAAAAAAAATTATGTCTGTATGGCATGTTGCAGATATCAATGTATTACAATGCCTAGAATGAAATTAACATAATCAATACAGTGCTGAGCTGAAATAACTTTTTATAGTACTGCAGCATGTCTTTTATAAACTTCTTCTTCTGACTGACCATATACTTATACGAAGTAGGTTTCCTCATGCTGCATCATTACTGGTTTTAGCAAAAGATGGTGCATGTTGCATCCGAATATAAAAGCTGGAAACAATATTATGTAGTGAATTAAGCACTCTACATATAGCGTATATTTGTAATTTAAAATAAGTACATATTCCATATTAGAACACAGAGTAGTATAAATTTTTATTCATAGTCAAATTGCTCTGGGTTGTTTAAACACTTGAGTACCCTCTCACATTAGTGTCTCAGAAGACATGGCTTAAATGCACTGCTGTACAAGGTGCAGCTACTGATAGCACTGATGATTTGTATTTGGCCTCATGGTATCCCTAAATCACTACCTCACAGCATTTTGCACGACATACTGATAGGAAGTCATTGCCCGATATAAGGTCTTCATACAGACAGAAAATGATATGCTATGTGTGACAAAGTGGGTTTATGTCATTAGATCGAAAGTTCGAAAGACTGAAAACCAAAATATGAAAAAATGAGAATTGACCCTTTCTTTACTGTTTGTGATCTTGGAGTTGGTATATACAAATAAGAGGGAATATGGCCTGCACAGGTTTGCTTGTCCCTGCATTAAAAATGTTTTCAGTATCAGTATCTTGAGGTTTTGATATTTTTGTTTTCAGCCTTTTGAAGTTTTGATCTTATGACATAGACCCACCTTGTCACACTTACAAGCATGTTATCTTTTTTTTCATACACCCAACAAAGTATAAGATTAACGGACAGAATAGAAAGATATTGTTGCAGGATAGTGAAGTAGCTGAAAATGGCCTTAGGTGAGGCTCCGCATTATTGCAGTGTTTAGCCCGAGTCTCAGTGTGGGTTTAGAGCTGAATGGTCTACTAAAGACTTTGTTAGGCAACTACAAGAAAAGTGCAGGGAGCAGAACAAACCTCTTTATATTGTCTTTATAGATCTGGCCAAGGCATTCAATTTTGTCAGTAGGAAAGGTCTGTTTGTGATTTTGACCAAAATCGACTGTCCCCCAGTACTGCTTAGCATTATCAGGGCCTTCCATGAAGGCATGAATGGGACCATCATGTATGATGGATCCACATCCGAACCTTTTGAGATTCTCAGTAAAATGAGGCAGAGGTGTATACTGACTCTAACATTGCTTGGCATCTTCTTTTCCATTTTGTACACAGGGTCTCTCCCTTTCTCTTTGGACCAGAATGGATGGCAACCTTTTCTAATTGTAGAGACTTAGATAGAAGACTAGGTTGCGTAGGAATCACTGTTCACTGGGGGTTTCGAGGATGGCCTAATGGTTAAGGTGTTTGCCTTACAAACACAAGGTACAGGGTTTGAATCTCACAGGGGATAATTGGCTAGGCTTAAAATGGCTTGCAAGGGCAGTTAGCCTAGTACTAATCTATGAACCTATGATGCAACTATTGCGGCTCACACTCAGCAAGAACTTCACTCATGATCATGCAGGCATGTATAGAATTTGGCTACACAATTAGTTAAAAGAAGACCTTGGTGATGGGCCAAAATGTGGGCAGTAAGCCATCAATCAGGGTGAGCAACTATGAGCTGGAGGTTGTCCATAAGTTCATGCACTTAGGGTCTACAACCTCTGGCAACTTGTCACTTGATAGCAAGCTCAACAAGCACAATTGAAAAGCTACCAGAGTGTTTTCCAGGCCAACAGAGATAATGGGCTAATCATTGACTCACTGTGCACACCAAGGTGCAGGTTTATATAGCCTGTGGTTTTGTGCACATTACTGTATGTGAGTGAAACATGGACTCTGCACTCAAAACAGGAGCAGTGTCTCAATGTGCTCCATGTGCAGTGCCTTAGGCATATACTTGGTAGGACAAGGTCCCCAACAGCATAGTGCTTGAGAGGACAGGCACCACCTCTGTGTTCACCCTCCTGAAACAGATATATGCACTGCTTGGGACATGTCTTATATGTGACAGATGGCTCAATACTGAAAGACCTCCTTTTTGGAGAGCTGGAGTCTGGAAAGAAGCCAAAATGGTGACCCAAATTGTGCCACAAGGACATATGCAAGCATGATTTCTGTGTGATCTTCATCAGCATGAATCACCTGGCATTCTCTCACCTTAGACAAGATTGCCTGGACACAGGAGGTGAAGAAAGCTCTCACTATGTATCAAACCATTTTGGAAAGGAGAGCAGAGGATAAGAGACCCCTCAGGAAGATCTGTGCCCATGATACCAGACTGACATCTGCCTGTTGCTGCTCAGAATGTGGAATGAACTGCCACTCCTGGTTTGGATTGCACAGCCTCAAAAGACACTGCTCAAATCAGTCCAATAGAGATGCAAACCTATGATCCTTTGGGATTGAAAGATGTCTACTATACTTCAGTGTACAAAGTGCTTCAAATGTTCAGCAGCCATTTTGAAAGCTATTATGGCATTAGTCACACAGATGCATAGAATACAAAGAAAGTAATTCAGAGAAAAGCATAGCACTTGAAGCTATATCTTGTTACTTACTACCAAATTCCTATATAACAGATATAAAGCCACCACTATAAGTAAAGTATGAAATGTGGTCAACAGTTACATTGGACAGTAGCTCAAGTTACTGAATGCAAAAATACAGACATCTCTCATGCACTTCTTATGTGGATGGATTATTAAATACAGGTATAATTCAAAGGCAGCTGACAGTGTGTTGTAGAATGATGGATGCACCACTGTAACTGTCTTACCTCGAGTACCACAACTCCATCATTTCCCACTTCTAACCATGGCAGTGGTCTGAGTCCTGGAAGGGAATTCTATGAAGGATTTAGTTATTATGGGGTAGGGCCAAAAAGGTCAAGTGGGAGGCTTATGATCTACTAAACAGTCAGACATAATAAAATCATTATTTTGTATGAAAAAAAGTCATACAGGTATTGCAAAATTGGAGAAAAAAAGTATATTAATGTTAGATGTTTCATCTGAAAAATGACCAAGTAAATACTGGAAAAGACTAGTTGCATCACAGTAACATTATTACATATGAGCAAAGGACATCAACAAAACAAATTTAAGCAGGAAAAAATCATCATGTTCCTAGTATTATTCCACATGAAAAAATACATCATCCAAACAATTGGAAGGAAATGCTGCAGTTGTGGATGGCTCTTAAAATTAATGTTTAAAACAAACACATACAAAAATACATACAAAATATCATTATATAATCCCTGGACACTTAGATAGGAGCACTTGTGTAAAGATAAAATATGTGAAATGTGTGAGGGGATTATGGAAAAGGTGTAGAGCAGGGTTTACTACACGTGCTGGAGTCCCAGGCACTGAAAGACCACTGTCTCAAAGCCAGGGAATTGGCCATCATTTAGCTTGCATAGGCTGTTGTTCATGCTTGAATATGAGTTCATCTTTGGGTAAAGTCAAGCAGCTATGCCAGTAGAGTACAACTGTAGAAAACCTACCCAAAAGGCAGGAGGATAATTTAAGTTAGAGGGTGAGAGATGAATTTTAGGTTTCAGAAGAGAATGGGAACTTTAGGATTCAGATGAGTGGAGATTTAGGTTTAGGTAGTGATGGGGGACTTTATGGTTAGTGAGTTTATGTTGGCTGTCTGGTGAAGTTGTAAACTTGCTAAGGCATTAGTGTTAGGCTGTGGCAGGGAACAGTTTTCTGCTGTTTCTGAGTGGTGGATGCTATTGGCTAAAGGTCTAGCTGCTATATTATTGTTTCTTTTACTTTATCTCCTCATTTTAACAGTGGTAGATGGTGATCTGCTCAGCATCCTGCAACTATGCATTCAATGGATGAAGGCATTTTCAATTTCAAATTCTCTCTTAGGAATTTTAGTTAGCTCCACCTTCTAGACAAAAGTCATACCAAGTTTTAACCAAATTATTTACTGCTTGTCTTATTTAGTGCTTGAACCTAATTTTTATCTTCATTTATTATTTTACGTCAAATTAATACCTTAAAAAAGAGCCAGTGTGTTATTGTGGTTTTGTTTGCAATTAACATTCACCAAACTGATCTTCTTACACAAGTTACAATAGAATGCTGACTGCATACGGTTAACGAAGTGCTCAGACTTTAATTTATGTTTACTGTTTTTCTTTGAACTAATAATATAATCATGGAGCCAGAGCACTATTACATTCTCTTATTTTAACTTATACTCTTGCTCAGAAATGGAAGGTCTGTCATCTAGTCAACCGTCTGTTACCAGACTTACAGCACATGGTATACTCAGGCAATGTAAGAAATGTCTAATGCTCGCAGATAATAATCTTTTACTTCCTTAACTCAGCACTGTGTATTGTAAGACATGCAAGTACTTTTTTATTTTTATTTTATTTTATTTTACATTTGTTAACCGGTTAGTCTGGCTGAGCTTTTGGCTCATTTTCAGCAGAGACCCGGGGAGAAAATCTCCACAGGACTAAAAAACAATTTATTAAATTTTAGTAACATAGTAGTAACAATCAGCAAAAGGATCTTCCAAGCAGAGACCTGGAGAGAAAAAAAGCTCCTCAGGCAATTCAATTGTACAGAGTATTAACAATTGGCAGACAAGTATGTGCATTGTTACAAACAAGGTTTTAAAGAATTAGCAGAAGAAAATGTGACTAGTTACAATATTATTTAAGCTGCTTAGATCAAAATGAGTTAATAGTTAGGCAGATGCTTATTTAAAGTGGGTAGGATCTAGTTTTATAGGAGTTTGGAAACAAGAAAGGAAAGTAAGAATGGCTAGTAGGAGATGTAGGGGAGGTAGAGTATAGGAGACAGACTAGACAGGTAGGTTGTTTTGAGACTGTAAGAATTAAGAGTGGTTGGAGATAGAGGAAGGGAAGAGGTAGAAGAGGCAGGGGAATAGTGTTAGAGATACATTAAGAGTGAGGTGGTGAAATAGGTGAAAGTATCTAGTTAAATTTGAGACCATAATGTCAGAACTACATCCTGTGAGCATCACTCACTACACTAAACACATAGCAACAATAAACTACTATATGCAGTCCTAACCCAGGTAGCAATGGACTAGTAGGTGCAAGGCCCAGAATAACCTAAACACTGCAGCACGGCTTAGTGACAATACAACTGGGAGTCACCAGGAGGCAGCACATCCATGGCTCATTGTAACAAAGCAATCTTCAAACACAAATAGAAATATACTAGTGACTGGTGATGCCATAGTTTGGCAGACATAATCTACACACACTAGGCTGGACCAAAGCAGGGTGACAGTGACCTGTCTCTCAGGGGCCAAAATTGCTGAAATGATTCAAGGAGTTTCAGGGAGTTTACTTTTAATTTATTGATTTATTTATGCATCTGTCTATAAATGTAAGTGTGTATTTATGTGTGTGTGTGTGTGTGTGTGTGTGTATATTCATATATATATATATATATATATATATATATATATATATATATGTATGTGTTAATTGCTACTAAAGCTGTGGTCCCAAAGTTTCATAAGTTCAAAGGTTTTTAGGTTCTTAGGTTGCTAAGCAATAGACCAGTAAATCCATTTGAGGCCTAGTCACTAAAATACCATACATGTTCCCCCTGTCCACAAGGTATAGATGTGTGGTCTGGGGTAAATTTACAGTATCCCAGCATTTTTTCTGGATTTGATTTGAAGATAGAGAAGGACATGCTTTTCTCTAAAATGTGAGGTGTGGCATTATTTAGGAGTCTTATTTATGTTGCAGCATAGATTTCCAGTCCCTTCATCTTGTAAATAATTGTGTTACTATTGGAGTTGCAGATATGTATTAGATTAAACAGTGTCAGGTATTGTATAGCTTTATGGATCAATACA
>NC_056732.1:654214977-654237477 GCF_019279795.1 Protopterus annectens
CTAATGCTGTGGAAATTTTTTTGTACCCTTCTCCTGACTGATACCTTTAAACAATGAGATCCCTTTGATGCTTTGTAAGCTCTCTGCAAACCAGGGCTTTTGCTGTAGCAGGCAACTGAGTAAATGTCAGGAAAATCATACTATGACAGCTGAACTTTATTTGGGGTTAGTCAGAGTCTCTTTAATTGATGGCAGGTGTGTACCCAGGAAGACTGAATGCTGTAGTGTTTCAACAAATTATTAGTTTAAGAGTGTGCACACTTATGCAACCAACTTATTGTACGTTTTTTATTTTTTATTATTTTTCTCCTAACAGATTTGTTTGTTTTTCAATTGAATTGTACAGGTTATAAGCGGCAATCAAGGTGAGAAAAGTTTTGAAATGATTTATTGTGGTCTCATTTTTTTATATCACAAAAACCTGACATTTTAACAGGTGTGTGTACACTTTTTATATCCACCCACTGTATATATATATATATATATATATATATATATATATATATATATATATATATATATATACATATATGTATATTATATTATATACACATATGTGTGTGTGTGTGTGTGAGTTAATTTACTATGACAGACAGAGTCAGATGAAAAACTTGAATGACCTTAGGCTGTATATCATGGAGAGGCACTGATAAATGTGAGCAGTATTGTTTGGGACATTAGTTGGTGGCTATGAAATATAGTAGGATTTTAGCTAGGTGTGGTACAAGAGCAAAGCTGTGTGTTAGAAAATAATTATCTTAGTGCAGATTGAAAGGTCTGGAGATTGTCCTTTGACCTAAGTGTAGCAGGGAGTGAGTTCCACACCTTAGTTACAGAACTGGAATATGGAGCATTTCTGGCAGATTTTTGGGCTTTGCTGATAGGAGTTTTTTTTATTTATTTGATTGAAGAGGTCTGTTGGGGTCATAGCTATGGAGACAGTGCTGAGAGCTGAGCAAGCTAAAAGGTTTATGTATTACATTATGAATTTTGAGAAGCTGGATATATATCAGATGGTGGGGTGGTTCATAGGTTCATAGGTCGGTACTAGACTATCAGCCCTAGGGCCTTTACAAGCCTAGCCATAACAATTCCCTGGCTATTTCTTCCCACACTATTTACTTCCCTGGACCCCTGTCTAGCAGGGTGACTGACATGATCCCTGGGGTGAATTTCCTTTCTCCCATCCAATCATCAAGGTTCCTTTTGAAGAGGACCAAAGAGGCGCTCTGCTTGACATGTATGGGTAGTCTATTCCAGAGTCTGGGGAGTCTTTGGGTCAGGAACCTATCCCTCCAGCATGTTTTGTTTATTGGGATGACAAGATTTAGATCCCTGGAGCATGTGACTCTGAGGGATTGGGATTTCTTTAAGTGTAGCATATCCAACAGCTCTGGGTTTGACATGGCCTTGTATGTTAAGCAGAGATCACCTAGGAATAGACAATATGCGACAGAGTATAGCTGGAGTTTTTTAAGGTGGTCAGCATAGGGCATCTGCTTTAGGCCTGTGATTCTTTTGGTGAGGTATTTCTGCGGCCTTTCCAGTTGTTGCAGATGTCTTGAGAGGTACATACCAAATGGGGTGTTGTATTCTATAATGGGTCTAATGAGGGATGAGTACAGTGGGACAATGACCTCCTTTTTTTCTGGATGAAAAGCCCTTAGTGATGAGGTGTGCCACATAGAAGGATTTCCTGACTGTTGTGGCAATGTGGTTATTGAAGGTGAGACCACTGTCCACCTGTGTCCCTAAGTCTCTTATCACACTTTTGGTGTTTAGTGTACTGCCACCTATGTGATAATTCGTGGGTACATGTTTTTTCTCAAAGGGGATAACTATACATTTCTTGGCATTGAGCTTGAGCCCATGGCTCTGGCACCAAGCATCTGTTTCTGTAAGGCCCTTTAGTATGGTATCCACATCATTTGGGGATTCAATAATGGCTCCCAGTTTGCAGTCATCTGCGAACTTTGTTAGCCAGAGTACCTTAGGGTTGGCCTGTACTTCAGAGAAGTAGATGCCAAAAAAGAGAGGTCCCAGGACTGAACCCTGAGGTACTCCACTTGTCACTTGTCTGGAGCTGGATTTGGAGTCAGCTACTTTTACAGTGTGGGTTCTGTCAATAAGCCAGTTGGCAACCCATCGAGTGATATTGGGATTAATGCCCAGCTTAGTAAGTTTATTTATGATTCCAGAGTGGGGGATGATGTCAAAGGCCTTGGTGAGGTCCAGATAGGCTGTGTGGACTGCCTTACCCTTGTCCATGGCTCTGGAGACTGATTCAAAGAAGTCAATAAGGTTCAGGTGACAAGATCGGCCCTTCATGAGCCCAAACTGGGTGGGGTCCAGTGTTTTAAGGTTGCCAATGTCTTTGTTTATAAGTTCCTTGATTATACGTTCCATGGCCTTGCAGATCAGGGTCATCATACTGATGGGGCGGTAGTTCCCAGGGTCCAAGGTAGATCCCCCCTTGTGGAGTGGGATAACTGTAGCTGTGCGCCACTCAGTGGGCACAAAGCCTGAAGTGAGGGTATGATTAAACATGACACTTAGGTGAGGTACCAGTTCATTTTGTAATTCATGTAGTACACAGCCCGGGATGTCATCTGGTCCCATGGATGCTGTATTCTTAGCTTTGGAGAGTGTGTTTTTTACCTGTGTGGCCGTTATTACTGGACTTTGGCAATCTTCCAGTATTGAGATCGGCCATTTAGGGGGTGAGAGAGGGGGGAAGTTGGCACTGAATCAATCTGCCAGGATATTGGCAATATCCTTGGGATCAGTATATTTAATGCCATTCTGTTGTAGCTCAGAGCAGATCTGAGCATTGCCATTTAGATTCTTGACATATTTATAGAATGCCTTGTGGTTGTCTTTGGAATCTTTGGCAATTTTATTTTCATAATTAGCTTTGGAGGATTTTATGAGGGATCTCAGCTTCTTACTGAGGCTGGTAAGGGAGTTTTTTGCATCCTGGGATTTTCCTCTTTTCTGCAACAGTTTTTTCCTTTTGTTGTAAAGTTTGTTTATGGCAGGGAACCACCAGATTGAATTCCCTTTTTTGGAGGAGAGCATCTTGGTTCTATTTGGGATGGCACGATTCATACATGAGTGGATGTGCTCCTACAGTGCTTTAGTGTAGGACTCAGCAGTTGAACTTTCAGTTCCCATCTGCATGGGTGTCATGAAGTTTGTAACTTCTGACTTGAGTATCATGAAGTTGGCTTTGGAGAAGTTTTTTTATGGAGGTTTCCTTACTGGGGGTTGGGGGTGGGATGTGGATGTTAAGGGTGATCAGCTTATGGTCTGACCTGACCAATGAGGGGGTGACCATAGGTGTGGAGCATCATTTTCCCATGTTGGTAATGACCAGGTCGAGCATATTGGAGCCCCTGGTGGGACTATGGATTAGTTGATCCAGGGCATTGGAATTTATGAATTCCAAGAACCATTGGGCAAAGGTGTTGGTGCACGAGTAGTTTGCCCAGTTATGGCAGGGTAGTTGAAATCACCCAGTATCAGGGTGTTTGGCTGTATAGTAATATTTTCCAGTATGTTTATAAAGATGTAGTGAGAATCTTGGGGCATGGTGGCGGATCTGTAGCAAACTACAATTTGTTTTGCAGTCTTACCTAGTGTTAGTTGCACCTGGAGAATTTCAGACGCATTGTGTTGGGCAACTAACCTGGTGGTGTGAATATCCTTGGTGAGTATGGACACTCCTCCACTTTTAGTGTTTTGATCCTGGTTTGGTAGTCGAAAAGTGTGCTAAGAGTTGTAACATGTTATTGCAGGGGTGCTCTCTGGAGCTTTGAACCAGGTCTCAGTTACTGCACAGAAATCAATGTTCTCCATTTTTAGGAGTGCCTCGAGAGAGTGCATTTTGAGGTTTAGACTTTTAGCACTGAGTAGCATTACCTTCAGATTTTGCATGCTTGTACCTGTTATGGTGGTGTTTTTTTCCTTTGAACTTTGCCTAAAAAAGGCAATATAGGGGTGGCAAGAGCCTTAGCCAGTAACCTGAATCCCAGGGGCGACAGGTGCAGACCATCTCTGGCAAAGCATCATGGTCCTTCGATCATCTCATCCCAGGCAGACAGATACTGGATCCCCTTTGAATGACACCAGAAGCTTAGCCAATTGTTGAATTCAATCATTTTGTCCTTATATTGTGGTATCATTCTGGGCGAAGGCAGGATGCTACTCAGGGCTAGGGTCATACCTACCTGGGCCACATGATCTGAGAGCTCTTCCGTGTCTCTTTTCATGTAGTCCAGGGAGGTACGTCTCAAGTCATTCACTCCAACATGGACAATAACAGAGTTATATTTGTGCTTGTTGTGGTGTGACTTGAGTGCATGAGTTATGTGGCGGATCCTGGCACCCAACAGGCAGCTGACTGTAATTTTCTCCTTGTTCATCCTAGTGAGTGGGACATCAGTGTGCCTGACTATAGAGTCACCTATGACTAAAGTGTTAGGTACGTTGTCTTGCCTTAGGGGCTCTTGCTGGGTGGCACACTGGTGTTGTGAGCTATGTGACACTTTGGTTGTGATTGGTATTTGTTTGCGTTTCAGCTTCAAAGGTCCTTGTTGCTTGGGCAGGTTACAGTTGAGGGCCTCCACATATGTGAATTTAGTGTTGCTATGTGTGGGTGTTGGTGGTCTGAGTTTAGAAGGGCTATGTGTTCCTTGAGGTGTAGTGCAGGTGTTAACCTTCTCCTTTTGACTGTCTAGCACAATTTTAGTAGTGAGACCATGGAACAGGGATGGGTTTGATAGGCTTTGTTAGCTGCAAACCTTACTATCTTATTATAGTATTATTTTAACCCCTTCATTTTTAAAGCATGTCAGTTTGTGAGGACTGGTACACTACACATAAGAGAAGGTAATAGGTAGGTGGTAGCTGTTGCTGTTTTTGTTGAACTAGTAAGGATTTTTTTTTTTTTTTTGTCTGTATGGCATTCCTAAGGTTTTATGTTTTTTAAATGTTGTTTTGAATGTGTAGATCAAATTTTAGTTTGCCATCTGTGATCACAAGTAATAACTTGGCATGTGAGACTATTTATACTTCAATGTTGTTCATGGATGTGATTTTGAATTTATCTGTGTCTTGGACATATGATTTGGGGAAGAATAAGAGTAAAATTTGGTATTACTGAGACATTTTTCTGTTGAACTGAAAGCATCTGTTTGACTTGATAGAGATGGATTATATTATGAGCATATATGGGTGGAGTCATCTGAATAGTGCATTCATGAGACCTGTTGGGAAAAAGTATGGAGATTGTAAATGAAAATATTGAATAAGAACAGATCCTTGCAAAACTACGGTGGTGACAAGAAGCAAGTACAAAGAGAGTGAGTAGTGTCATTTTAAGGACTGGTATCTGATGGACAAGTAATTGTCAAACCATTAATGGGTAAGTTGCAAGTGGCCAGGAGTAGCCATCTGTTGTAGGAGTTTGCTGTATGAGACTATATTGCAGGATTTGGATACATTTAGGAATATGGTAGAAATAAGTTTGCCTTTCTCCCAAGCTTTGTTGATGGTTTCCAAGAGTGTTAATAGAGCTGTAACTAGGTTATGTGCTACATGGACAGCATGTTGTGCAAAGGTTAAGAGTTGTTATTTTATGAGATATTGAAGGAGTTATTTCTGAATATACCTTTCCAGAATTTTTATGACTAGAGAGAGTATACCAAAATGTCTGAAACTGGATAATTCAGTGCATTGGCCACCTTTGTGCAATGTAATAATGTGATTTTTCTACAGTGAGGAGAAAGTGATATTCTTGTATTGACCTATTTATGAGAATACAGATGGTAAGCTATGGCATCAGCAGCCATTTTAACGTATTCTGCTGGGAGGTTGTCAGAAGAGTATGAGGCAAATTTCAGAAGTAGCTGTTTAATGAAGGAAGTAGAGAAGGGTTATAGGATGAAGTTTTAGGAATTGTCAGTACGTGGTTAGTGTATGTCAGCTGATGGAGAAAAAACATCTTCCGTGAAAGCTGCAATGTTTTCATTGAAGTATGAGCTGAATTGGGTTGCTGCGTTATGGGAGAACTGCTGTAGAGGAATTAGGATTTTTTTTTGTGCCTAGACTCAGTATTTGTTTGATGAGGACCAGAACTTCAATGGGATTATGCCTATAGTGGATTTGTAAGTCATTATAGAATTGATGCATGTCTAAATTAACTTGTGTTTTTTGTAAATTTGCATTGTTCTTTATACAACTGTAGGGTATGAGGAATTCTTAATTTACTGTATTACTTCCAGGCCTTGTCTCTTTGAATAGAAAGAGGATTTTTAGATACTCTGGGTGACATCTGGAGTTGAAGACCACAATCTTTTTTTTTTTTTTTTTTGCTTCTGACAAACTTCTGCAGTTTTCAAGTTGGATTAATTGATTGGATAGGTATTTGTCAAAGGCCACATTACATTCTAGTATGGGCCTGATGAGATGCAAGTGAAGAGCTATGTTTTGGACTAAAAAACTCCCCTAATAATCAGTTAGGGAAGCAGAAGGCTTTCCTATTAACAGTAGCTATGTAGTGGTCTAAGGAGAGTCTATTATACATGGAGGTACATCCATCTCTAATCAGAGAGTAACTGTAGTATTGTTATGGTAGGTGTCTTTGACATTCAGCTTTAAACCATAATCCTGACACTAGGAGCTTGTCTGAGCTAGCTCCTCTTGCAATGTATGTGTTTTCCTGGTAGTGCATGAATGATCCAAGCTTGCAAGTACTTGTGAACTTAATCAGCCAGATGCCCTAAAATGTTACTTTTGACATCAGAGAAGTAAATACCAAAACTATGGCGTCCTTGAACAAAAGCCTGGGTTACATCACTGACAGCAAATCAAATTGAAGACAGCATGCCTCCAGTTCTAATAGATTTGGTTCTTTTAGTAATGTAGCTAACAATGCTATGGGTTACACAAGGATTTGTTGCGAGATTTACCTACTTGCGAATGATGCCATAGAGGGGGTTAGCATTAAAGGTCTTACCTAAAAGGAGAATTCCAACCAAAAGTCAAGTTTTTCTTTCCAGAAAGTTTTTCATTCCCTGTAATCCAGGACTAAACACTTCACATACAGAAACATAACTGAATTATTATGTTTGCCTTTCTTTCCTTCATCTGTCTTATCTGCTACATCACAACAGCTACTGGGAGTGGCATAGTACTTAAGTGTCCCAACAACAGAGCTACTAAGAAAACAATGACATTTAAATGTGCCTTATCTGTTATAGGGTGCCAGCATCACACCTGAAATAAGTAGTGAAGCCTGGAGTATGAACAAAGGCAGGTCAAGCTTAGTTTTCAGATGCAAATGTCTCTTTCCCTTTAATAAAACTCAGTGCCACAAAGAAAGAAAGCAAATATGTTAATCTAACTTCTTGCTTTTTCTCAGTATATGACTTTGCATTTTTTCCTACACTTTAATTTCTGCAAAAGTGCATGTTTCTTCTGGAGCTGGAGAAAGAAGATTAACATTAAGGACTTTAATTCTAGCTACAATATTTAAAACTGTGAATGCAACACAAACCACTTCAGTCCAAATAATACCTATTAATCACAGTGGTCAGATTTCTTACACTTGAACACTGAACTACAGTTGTTACTTTGAAAAGAGCAATTAACTCAGCTACATTTTCAAGAGTGTCATTCAAACATTCATTAACATGCTGAAACAGAGATGGCCACTAATGAAAAATTAAAGTTAGCAAAGTCTTTGAAAATGTGTATTGATGTTGACAGTGAAGAGTAAGCATTCACAGCAATGTTGTCAGCTCATGAGAGAGAAAACTACTGTAAATGATCCCCTTGTTTTAAGGATTTCTTTCAATCCCTCTAACATGACATAAGGTGAAGCCATTGACTGTAAAACAAAATAATGCTAGTGATGGCAGCCTCCTTTAAATCATTTTGGGGTAATATAAATTAGAAAATAACAGTAACCATTGACTTTGATACAGAGGAATTAGCAATGCAGAAAAGTTCAAGATTTGCTGAAAAACATGTTTTTTTTTCAGTTTTTGGGTGTGGTTCTCCTTTAAATAAGGTCTTAATGTAATTAAGGTAAACTGTGTGCTTGGAGTTACCCTCATCTAGTGCATCTGGGAATTTTAAAAAGATGAAATTAGTGTTAATAGGAATCATCAACCAGAAGTGTAGCTAGTTCCAGTAGCACCCTGGGCTGATGCTATGAACCCGCAGTAGCACTCTGGGCTGATGCTATGAACCCGCTCCCCATCCCCTCAGCTCTTCAAGTGAAGAGCAAGAAAAGTAAGCAATAAGTGATCAGATTATTACAGTTAGATTTACACACCCACCCTTGCACCCCCTCCCCACAAAAAAAAAAAAAAAAAAAAAAAAAAAAAAAAAACAGACGTTCCTTCTACTGGCACACCAAACAGATGGCCAAATGTATGACACATCCCAGCTCCCTTCCGTCCCAGCCATTTCTGTGTCATGCCCTCAACTTTACTTTAACAGATTTTATTTAAAAAAAAATCTTCTTTTAAACTGTAGCAAACAGTTGATACAGTTTACACCTGCCTGCACAGAGCTCTTCAGCTGTCATGTTATAGTTTAAAAAAAATCCTTTTAATCTGTAGCAAGCTGCCTGTTACAAATGTAGCAAACAGATGCTACAATTTATACCCTGCCTGCATGGAGCACTACAGTACTTGTGATTTAGTTAAAAACATTATTTTTGTTCCTTTTAAACTGTAGCAAACAGTTTGCTACAATGTATCAAGCAGTTGCTACAATTTAGACCACACAAGGAGTGCTATAGCTCTCAGGTTTGACTGCAAATTCAATACCAACTTTTAAAAGCCAGTGTGTTACATTAAAAAGCTACTGGGATTGGCTGATAGCACCCCCAACACTTTGCACCTGAGGCTGTTGCCTCTCTTGCCCTACTGTAGCTACACTACTGTCTTGTACATTCAAATAGCCCAACAGGTTTGTACTTAGGTATCAAAGGATCTTTATGTCCCTGTTTATGAGGTCCATTATGATACATTCTATTATACTGCACACAGTGTTGCTGAGGCTGAAAGTTCTATAGTTAGGTTCTGTGGTCGGCCTTCCTTATAGAGGGGCACTATTAATATTGTTCTCCAGGCTTTATGTATGTATGCAGAGGAGATGTTGCAGGTGAGTAGTTTATACAGAAGACCTGAGAGACAGTGTTTCATACTGACCAGGAAACAGCCCATTATATTCTATGCGCCCATAAAGCTGTTGTGCTTGGCCCTCGAGACTGTTTCTGGTATCTGTTCTGGAAGGTGTCTGGTGGACAATGATATGGTTTTGATACTTTGTACTGGGAAATTTGGAAGAGATAAGAGGAGATTGAACTAAGGTATCTGCTAGGATGTTATCTAAATCTTCAGATTTTGAGTGGACGATGCGGTTAGAGATAAGCTTGGACCAATATTGGGTATTATTTCTGAGGTGCTTTATGCAATTAAAGAGTGCCTAGTGGTTATCTTTAACTATTTAAGTATTTTTTACTGATAATTATAATTGTTGTATTTAATGTTTCTCTTCAGTTCTTTATTAACCCTAGAGGTAGCTTTCATCATTATGAAATGAGGTGTCATTTTTTTCTCTAGGGGTTTTTGATTTTTTCTTTTGCTTTTTAAGTTTATGACTGAGTTAAACCAGAAACATTGTTTCTAAACTTGACATTGTATTTGTGGCACTGTGGAGGAGCAGAAGCCTCTTAGCAGGACATGAGATGGGAACATAAAATTTGGGCATTTGTGGTAATATTTACTATAAGGTCTTTGAGGTAATGAGTCAGTGACTGATGAGCCATTTCAAAGTCAACAAAAACATGTGAAGTTTTCCTTGAAGAAGTCCTTAAAGATGAATATTACAAGCACCCTGATCTGATCTGTCTAAACAGGGGGTGAGAATGGATGGAGAGAAAATACATACTGTTTTAGTAAAGACAAGCTTGACTATGCTACGCATACCAATGTTTAATAAATTTATGTCACCTTTTGTTAATCAACGTATTGCACAATTTGGTTCTATGATAGGGTTTGGATGTGAGAACATCTGTGATAATGTATTATTAAATAAAAATAGAGTATCTTATAATTTAACTCTGAAGGAATGGCAAGCTTTGAGAGTACTAAGTGATAGAAAGGACATAGTTATTAAACCTTCAGATAAAGGGAATAAAATAGTTATTATGAATGCATTACAATATCATAATATGTGCATGGAACACTTGGAGAATACTGAGGTATATGAAAAATGTAACAAAAGCAAATATGATCAAGCAGTTATTGAGTTTGAAAAAATGTTGGATAGGAGTTTTAGGTTAGGATACTTCAATGAAAAAGATGTTAGGGACAGACTGTTTAATTGGAAAAGTGAAATAGCCATCTTTTTCTGTCTGCCCAAAATACATAAAAGTTTGGTTAAACCTCCGGGGAGACCTATTATTTATGCTTGTAATTATTTTTTGCATAACATTGGTTTAGTATTACATGGAATATTATTACCCTATGTCCTTAAATCCCCTGTTTAAATTAAAGATAGTGTGGACTTTTTACATAAAATTTCTCTGATAGTATGGAATAAGAACAGGTACTGGCTGGTAATTGATGTTAAAAGCTTATATACCTCTATTCAACATATAGATGGTTTGGAGGCGATAAGGTATTTTTTGGGCAATAGTCCTTTATCAGGGTACAGCAATGGGGGCAGCTTTTGCCCCCATGTATGCAACCCTTTTTATGTCTTTTTTTGAAAAAAGGTTTTTATTTAATTTGGATTTTACGAGGAAATATGTAGATTTTTATTTTCGTTACATAGACGATTTAATATTCATATGTGAAGGGGGCAAAGAAGAAGTGGACAACTTCATATCAGCCATGCATAGGAACCCTTTCTGTCTAGCATTTGATGGATTTCAGAAAGGGAATAGGGTAGTGTATTTAGACCTCATTTTGGATGGCATGGAGAATGGGAACATCTCGTCCAATATTCATAGGAAATTTATGGACGGTAATCAATATTTACATGCTTCAAATTGTCACCCCACCCCATGTGTTGGAAGCTTTACCTTATAGCGAACTAATACACGTTTTTAGGCTCTGTAGTGAGAAGAATGAGTTAATAAAGGAGATGGAAAAAACAAATTATATGTTTTTACAAAGGGGTTATGAACCAGCCATTGTGAAACAGGCCCAAATCAGATTAAGGAATGAAATAGGTATGGATAGGGATGGAAATGGATTAAGAGGAAGGAATAAGTATCAGATTAGAAGAGCTGATGAAGGAAATAAAGAAAAAAGAGATGTGATTTATTACGTATCTGTGTATAATGTAAAAAGTGATGAAGTGAAAGTTCTGATGGAGTATTACTGGAACTATCTATTAGAAGACAGAGTTATGGCTAATATTCTTCCTAATAAACCATTTCTTTCTTATAAAAGGGGTAGGAACTTGAAGGACATGGTTGTTCATGGGAAATTTCATATGCCAAAAGTAGATATACCAACGACAAGTTTAAGTTGGGGCACAGTATGCTGCAATAGAGGCAGTATTTGTGCGAATATAGTTAATACATTTAATAATATAAATGGGATTAAATTTGAACCTAGAGACACATATACGTGCAGAAGTAAAGGGGTAATACATACACTTAGATGTCCATGTGGACTTTATTATATAGGAGAAACTAACAGAGAATTTCGTGTCAGATTCATAGAACATGTTAGGGATGTTAAAAACAAAAGAGAAGATAAAATAATTGCTTCACACTTTAGGATGTTTCACAACAGCGATGTGACTTTGTTACAAGGTACTGTTTTAGAAACTGTGAAATGTCTAGGTAATGGATGAAAATGTATTAAAACAAAAGTTATTATATAAAGAGAGCATTTTCATTTTAAAGTATAAAACTATGACACCTACTGATCTAAACAATGAGTTAAATTGGAAATGTTTGCTTTAAGATGGAAATTCATTGTTTAATTAGTGGGTGTGTGATGTTAATTGAATGTGTTTTTATATATATATAAGAGTACATGCTTTGTATGTTTTTATTGTTTGATATTCCTTGAAGGTGGAAACACCGAAGTGCTAGAAAATAAAGTAATTTTGTTTTACATGGTTGCCTTCTTTGTAAATCACAGTCGGTGGTTTATTTGGGTCAGAGTTGTGTTTTGGATGTTGTGAAGGAGAGGAGAGCTTGTTGTCTATAAGCTTGACTATGCTGTTGTCTCTTCAAGGGGAGTACTATCTGATGGAGGAAGTATATTTTTGTGTTACTGCTGAAACTGAGGCCTTGCAACTTATTTGTTCAGTCATTTTTTTGATCAAGACAAGAAAATATTGAAATCTGGGCCCATGCACACCCCCATCATTCAGACTAAATCTGTTAGTTACATCAGTTCAGTAGGACTGTACCATCTAACTCAAATCATGCAAATTATCAATCAGAATCACTGCAGGGCGCAGATGTTGTAGCACAACAAGCTAAATGAATTTCAGAAATTTCTCCAATATCTAGTTGCACACAGGACAACTAGTTTGCAGTGACAAGCACTGTCCACATAGTTGCAAACTAGATACTCCTGACATAGGTTCATAGGTTAATAGGTAAGTACTAGGCTATCTGCCCGAGGGCATTTATAAGCCTAGCCAGAGTGTGTCGGCTTTTGCCGCCCTTTTGATTAGTTAACTGAGCCTTTGTCAAGTAGAGCCAATGAAGTGATTCCAGGGGTGTATTTTCTGTTACCCATCCACTCATCAAGGTTTCTCTTGAAGAGTGGTAGTGAGGGGCTCTGCCTAATTTTATTATTTATTTATTTGCAGTTGGTTTACCAGGATAGTCCACTGGGCCAAAATAACCCATTTTCAATGGAGTCCTGGGGAGAAAAGCTCCAACAACAATTAGCAAGGTTACAATAAGGTATTTAGTTTCAATTATGCAATTCCTATGGACTTGGAAATACAGTAGACTAGTGAGCAAACATATACAAATATTACAATCTTGTATCGCTGAAAACGATTTACAATATAGAAACTGAGAGGCTTTTACAACTTAGGGTGGGTTACACTGGAGATATCTTTCATACATTCAGAATGAGTAGCTTAATACAATCAAGAGAAAGGTATATGAGCTGACATAGAACCTTTCAATATAGAAACAGAGAACATTTTCCATCAGAGGGTATATTTACACTAATGTACTTTTAAGTATTCAGAAAAAGCTAATACAAGCAAGAGCAAGATCTATGAGTTTAGGAGAGTAAGTAGAAATTCTCATTATGAATAGGGGAGGAGAAGTGAACATTTTCAGTATGATGAGATTATGTTGGGTGGGAGCAGGAGCATTCCCACTGGGAAATTAGGTGTGAGTGAAGGGATTTTTTTGAATGAGAAGTGATTTGTGATGGTACGAATGGATGGGGGTAAGGAGTTCCAGAGATGAGCAAGACTGTAGGATAAGAGATTTTTTCCAGGGGGATGAATTGGTTTATACAGTTCAATTAAGTTTTGGTTGTTAGATCTTAGAATTCTATCAGGGAGGTGCATTTTGAAGGTAGAGGAAAGGGATGGGCAGAGGGAGGGATTGAAGACGAGTTTGTGTGCAAGAGTCAATTGGACGTAGGTGAGGTGATTGGGTAGTTCTAACCATTTTAGTTTGTGGAGAGCTGAACAGGGAGGTAGCAAACTTGACAATTTTGTTATAGCAAGAGGAGAGTTGTGTTTTGAGGGAAGATTGTAGGTTAGTTAGAAGTGGGGCTCCATAGAGGAGGGATGGGATGAGAAATGTGATAGATAGGGTGAGTTTGGTGGAGGGTGTAAGATAATGATTCTGTCTGTAGAGCATGCCGAGTTTTTGGTGTTTTTTTTTTATATTTAGTTGAAGATGGGAACTGAATTTAAGCTGACTATCAATTTGGACCCCAAGTAATTTGGCCTCAGATACCAGTTCTAAGGGTGTATTGTTGTGACTAGTAATAGTGAAATTACTTGGACTGAAAAAGGTAGCTTTAGAGGGGGTGAATACCATTACTGGTTTTGGAGGCATTGAGAACAAGATGATTTGTTTTCATTCATTGTTCGGTGGTTGAGAATGCATCTTGAGTAAGCTTTAGCAGTGTGGGGATGGAGGTAGCAGAGCAGATTATAGTTGAATCATCTGCGTATTGGATAATTTTAGTTGAAGGGATTGAGTTATGGAAATCGTTTATGAATATATTAAAAAGCAGGGGACCCAGTATAGATACTTGGGGAACACCGGTTGGTCTGTTGATGAAAGGGGAGGTGGCTTTTTTCCATCTCACTGCCTGATATCTATTGGATAAGTAGCTAGTGAACCAGTTCAGAGAAGAGGATGACAAGTTAAGCTTGGAGAGTTTAGTTAGTAATAAATTGTGGGAGATAGTATCAAAGGCTTTAGAGAGGTCTAGTAGGAGGGTAGAGATAATGTGTCCTGTGTCCTGGGCTTTGTTCACAGCTTCCAGGAAGGAGGGTAGGGCGGTCATAGTACTGTGTCTTGGTCTGAAACCATGTTGTGTTGGAGTTAGTAGGTTATTGTCTAAGAGGTATGGTAGGAGTTGTAGGTGAATACACTTTTCTAAAAGTTTAGAGATAGGAGATAGAATAGCGATGGGACGGAAATTAGTAATATTGTTATTGATGCCTCCTTTGTGCAATGGAACAACAAAAGCCTTTTTCCAGATTTGGGGTACCGGGCTTTCTTGAATGGAATGGTTGATTAAAATGCTGATGAGGTAGGCAATGGCTTCAGCAGCTATACTGAGAAAGTAAGAAGGAATGTTATCAGGGGCATTAGAGCATGGTTTTAGTTTCTACAGTAGTTTTTTTATGGTGGATGCGGGTATAGGTTTCAGAGAGAATGGTGGGGGGAGGGGGAGAATTTGGGAATGTTGATGATGGAGTGGAGATAGGGGGATGAGCAGTGGTGAGGGGTGAAAAGTTGGTAGGGGAGGATTGGGGTGTAGTGGGGGGTATGGTGGGGTTTGAAGATGAAATGGATGAGGTTAGTTTGGAGATAGAATCAATGAAGAAGGTGTTGAATTGAGTGGCCAAGTCTATGACAGGAGTGTTAGGGTCTGGGCTCGGGTTATCTGGTTTGTTGGGATTGAGGAGGGTAGAGATGCATTTCCAAAATTTTTGAGGGTTTGTTTTGTTGTTGTTTTGGATTATGGAGAAGTAATTTTGTCTATCGGAGTTGGACATGGCTTCATAAGTCAGGCAGAGATCACCTCTGAGTAAGCGATATGCCACTAAGTACAGCCGGAGTTTTTTCAGTCAGGCTGCATATGACATATGTTTGAGGCCAGTAATCCTCTTGGTGAGGTACTTTTGTGGTCTTTCCAGCTATTGGAAGTGTCTTGTGAGGTACATCCAAAATGGGGCATTGTACTCTGTGATGGGTCTGATGAGTGATGAGTAGAGGGGCACTATAATCTCTTTATTTCTATATACGAACCCTTTAGTAATTAGATGGGCCACATAGAAGGATTTCCTAACTACTATGGCAATGTGATTGTCAAAGGAGAGATTACTATCTACCTGGGTCCCCAGATCTCTTATTACCTCTTCTGTATTAAGGGGGCTGCCACCTATGTGGTAATTCGTGGGTGTTTTGTTTTTCCCAAACAGGATGACTATGCATTTTTTGGCATTTAGCTTGAAGCTATTACTTTGACACCAGGTGTCCATCTCAGTAAGGCCCTTTTGGAGGATGTCCGTGTCAGCCGGAGAGTCAATTATGACTCCCAGTTTGCAGTCATCAGTGAACTTGGTTAGCCGTAGTCCTCCTATGTTTGCCTGTACTTCTGAGAAGTATATGCCAAACAGTAGGGGTCCCAGGACTGAGCCTTGTGGGACACCACTTGTGACTAGTTTAGAGACAGACCTGGAGCCTGCTATTCTTACCATGTGAGTTCTGTCTGCAAGCCAGTTGGCAACCCATCTCGTGACATAGGGGTTTATGTTCAGGCTGGTGAGTTTTTCCATAATACCCGAGTGGGGGATGGTGAAAGACTTGGTGAGGTCAAGGTAGGCTGTGTGAATTACCTTTCTTCATCTATGCCTTGGTGACTGTCTCAAAGAACCAGGTTTAGTAGGTATGATCTGCCCTTAACAAAGCCAAACTGGGTTGGGTCAAGCGTTTGGAGGTTCCCAATGTCTATGTTAATGGGTTCCATGATGATGATGTGCTCCATAGCCTTGCAGACCAGGCTAGTCAGGCTTATGGGGCGATAGTTACCATGTTCAGTTATTGCCCCTCCTTTGTGGAGCGGAATAACCATTGATGTGCGCCGTTCTATGGACACATAGCCTGTGCAGAGGCTGAGATTGAACAGCGTGTTTAGGTGGGAGTTAGTTTGTTCTGTAGTTCATGCAAGACACAGCCTGGGACACCATCTGGCCCCATTGATGCTGTGTTTTTGGCTTTTGAAAGGGTTGTTTTCACCTGTGCATCTGTGATTTCTGGGACACTATGCTTTTCTGGTATTGTTGTGGGCCCTTTTGGGGGTGAGAGAGGGTGAAGTTTGCACTGAATCTATCTGCCAAGATGTTAGCAATTTCAGTAGGTTCAGTATATTTTGTGCTATTTTGCACTAGCTCAGTGCATATCTGCGACTTACCACTTATATTCTTAACATAGCTAAAGAAGGCTTTGTGGTTATCTTTTGAATCCTTGTCTATTTTTCTTTCGAAGTTAGCCTTGGATGATTTTATGAGGGACCTTAGTTTCTTACTGATACTGATCAGGGATGTCTTTCCTTCTTGGGATTTGCTTTTTTTCTGAACTACTTTCCTCCTTCTATTGTATAGCCTGTTTATGGCAGGGGTTCACCAGACTGGTTTCCTTCTCTTAGAGGAGTGAGTCTTGGTTTTACTAGGGATGGCACAATCCATGTATCCTTGTAAGTGCTCATAGAGTGCATTTGTAAAGGGGAAGCATTATCCTTTAGTATGGGGGCTGTGAAACTTACCACCTATGTCTTAAGTAAGGTAAAGTTTGCTTTAGAAAAGTTTTTTACTGTGGTTTCCTTAGTTGGGGTGATGGTGGCGTTTGGACATCCAGAGTGATTAGTTTATGGTCTGATCTAACCAGTGACAGGTTGACCTCCGGTGTGGAATACCTGTCACCCATGCTGGTAATGAACAGGTTCAGTATGTTTCAACCTCTGGTAGGGGAGTTTACCAGCTGATCCACGGCATTTGAGTTGATGAATTTCAGAAAGTGCTGGGCCTGGGAGTTTGTACTCGAGTAGTTTTCCCAGTTAATGGTAGGGTAATTGAAATTGCCCAATATCACGGTGTTCGGTAGGACCTTCGTGTTTTCCAATGTCTCCAGAAAGGTGGAGTGGTGGTCCTGGGTCATGGAGGGTGATCTGCAGCAGGCCACAATTTGCATTGCAGATTTGCCTGATGTTAGTTGCACATGGATGATCTCAGAGCTATCATGCTGCGCCACTAACCTGGAGATGTAGGTATTCTTGATTAATATGGATACACCCCCCTCCTTTTGTGTTTCGGTCCATGTTCTGTGGCAGAAACATGTGGCATGAGTTGTAGCCTGGTAGTGCTGGGGTGCTCTCTGGAGCCTTGAACCAGGTATCAGTTACTGCACAGATGTCGACGTTCTCCATACTGAGGAGTGCTTCGAGCACGTACATTTTGAGATTTTAAACTCCTGGCGTTGAGTTGCATAACCGTCAGTTTTTTGTTAATTGTACTGTTTATGGAGGTGGGTTTGAATTTTGAGCCTTGCCTAAAAAAGGCACTATGGGGCAGTGATTGATATTCTTACCCCAACAGTCTAATCAATAAAAAAGGGTCTGTTGCCATGGATATGAACTTTCCTACCGTCTCTGTTATCAGCTTGATAGATATGGGCATCCTGAAGCAATGTAGAACTTGCCTCATGTTTACTGACAACCAGTCAATTTTCCAACAAACTGATACTGTATGTGAGAGATGTCTTTGCACAACATCACTGGAGGCAAAGCTCTCACATAAAAGTACTCCTAATGTCAATATGGTTGTCAGTAGTACACATACTGTACCCATCATGCACAATTCAAAGCAGACATATAGACCCACATATACTGAGGCACTTACATGTAACCTTCCTAAACCACAAAGACCTCCTTTACAAAGTTCACATAAGAAATACCCTGAGCAGCCCCAAACACACTCTTTTCAAACAAAACCCACACAACACATAGAGCTACATCTCATGGAGCCTCTACTTCTAAGCACATAATGCAGGTCACCACACAATCCAGCATTCTAGTCATTGGAGACTCCATTGTGAGACACACTGATGTCCCTCTCATCAGGCTGAGTAAGGAGAAATTTACAGTCAGTTGCTTATCAGGGGCTAGGATCCACCACATTACGCATGCACTCAGGTCATTGTATTATAATTGCCAATATGACTCAGTCATAGTCCATGTTGTAGTAAATGACCTGAGATGTACCTCACTAGACTATATGAAGAGAGACATCATAGAGCTTTTGGAATATGTGTCTCAGGCTGGTATGAGCCGAGCATTGAGCAGCATTTTACCTTCTCTAAGGATGATGCCACAATATGAACAAAAGATGATTGACTTTAATAAACTGGCTTAGTTTCTGGTGTCATTCTAAGGGGGCTCCATATTTGTCAGCATGGAAGGAGATGGTCAACAAACCATGCTGCTTTGCCAGGAATGGTCTGTACCTCTCCCCTCTATGCTTTCAAATTTTAGCTAAAACACTGTCTTCCCCCATAGTGCCTTTTTTAGGCAATGCCAAACTGAAAGTAATTCTGACATAGCAAATCAAAACCAATAAAATCTAAAGGTATTACTGCTCAATGCTAGGAGCCTAAACAAAAAACTCCACTCCCTGGAAGGTCTCTTTACCCTAGAGAATGCTGATGTCTATGCAGTCTCAGAGACATGGTTTAAAGCCACGGACAGCACAGCAACAGTGCAGGGATATAATGCCTTTCACACATTTAGACCAGCTACTTCATAGGCAGGGACTAAAGGGGGAGGTGTCTCTATTCACATAAAAAAATATATACTTCAAGGCTGGTCAAACAGGACAATGCACTTGAGCTGCTCCCTGTTCAAATCACCATAGGTAAAATTTAACACAACTTCCTTGCAAGCTATAGGTCCCCCTCTATGACCCAGGAAACCCATACCATGTATTTAAACTTATTAGAAACACTATAAATATCCTTGTTCACTACTATGTATGTAAGCAACACTGATGAAGGCTGTGGTTTCCTGCCGAAACCGGTTTGTTTTCTCTTTTGTAATGATTTAATTCTCATTACAACTAAATCTGGAACACTGTATGCTGGCTCTGTGTATTTTTTGACTTTAATTACCCCACTATTAACTGAGAATCCTATACGACATCAAATGTACATGCACATAGATTCATGGATATTGTAAACACAAACTCCCTGGACCAGATAGTCAATACACCAACCAGGGGTGCAACCGTACTGGATCTGGTCCTCATTAATATGGGAGAGTGCTGCATACTCCCTACTGTAATGCCTTCCCTGGTAAAGTCAGACCACAAAATGGTCTCCTTTGAAGTAAAAATAAAATCTGGACCCCCAGCTAAACTGGAACTATTCAGGAACTATTCTAAGGCTAACCTCCTGCTATTAAGCAAGAATCTGACAAAATTTAAAGACACTATAAACCCTGAGAACACTTCTGCCTATGAGAACTGTTCACAGAAACCCTGTACAAGCATGTTAATAGCTGCATAAAGGCAGCTGTATCCACCAAGAAGAAGTACAGAACTAACTCAAAAAACAAGCCACCCTGGTAGAATCACAAAATCAATCAGATGTATAACAGGAGGAAGAAAACCATGGCAAAAATTAGGAGGTGCAGCACCCAGCAGGATAAAAAGCACTCTCACTAAACTAAACAAACAACTCAGAGGACAAATAAAGTCTACCAAATCCAAATTTGAGGTAAGTTTGGCCTCCCAGGCCAAGGACATCCACAAAGCATTCTTTGGCTATGTCTACAACCTCAAAGGCAATACACAATTGTGCGCAGAGCTCATTGTAAATGGAGCCACCTATACTGAGCCCGAAGATATAGTAAATCTTCTGGCTGATAAATTCTGCTCCAGCTTTACTCCTCCCTCCTCTTCAACCTTCTCTGAGGAAATATCATCAAATATAGCTCCCTCTACTATCACAAGGGAACAGGTCCTTAATGATTTCTCTAAAACCAAAAACACTGCATCAATGGGCCCAGACAATACCACAGGATGCCTTCTAAATAGCAAGAAACATGACTTATCAGGGCCTATGGAATTACTATTTAACTGTAGCCTCCAAATAGGCTTTGTGCCTTATGAATGGAGAAAGGCAAAAGTCATCCCTCTGCTCAAAAGTGGGCCATCTACAGACCCTGGAAACTACAGACCCATAAGTCTCACTAGTCTTATATGTAAAGCCATGGAAAGAATTATCATGGAGATGATCACTAGAGATATAGTAAATCTCCAGACACTGAACCCATCCCAGTTTGGTTTCATAAAGGGCAGATCATGCCTACTCAACCTGGTGTCACCAAAGCAATGGATGAGGGCAAAATCATTCATACTGCCTACCCTGACCTGGTCAAGGCATTTGACACAATACCCCACTTGGACATTGTTGACAAACTCAAGCGGTAGGCACAAACCCATATGTCACTCGGTGGATAGCCAACTATCTCACAGACAGAACCCAGGAAGTTAGAATTGGGGAGTCCACCAATACAAAGAGGCCAGTCACAAGTGGAGTCCCTCTGGGATCAGTCCTTGGACTGCACACTTTTGGCATTTACTTCTCAGAAGTCAAGGCCAATGTCAGTGGTATCTGGCTGACTAAATATGCAGATGATTGCAAATTAGGAGCTGTCATTGAATCTCACACTGACACAAATGTTCTCCAGGAGGAGCTTACACAGACAAACAACTGGTGTCAGAGCCATGGACTAAAACTAAATGCCAAGAAATGCATAATGGTATCCTTTGGGAAGTTATCCATTCATGGTAACTATCATATTGACAACACAAGCCTTAGAGTTGACTCTGTAGTCAGGAACTTAGGAACACACACATAGATAGTAATCTAGCCTTTGATCATCATGTGTCTACAGTGGTGAGGGAATCATTCTGTGTTGTGCAACTTATAAACAAAGGTATGGCATCTAAGTCCAAGGAAGTCATTGTTCCACTGTATTTTGCATTCATAAGACCTATCATTGAGTACAGTGCCACCTTTGCTATGTACCTAAAGAGGTATAGCCAGCAACTTGAACATTCACAGAGGTTCCTCACTAAAATAATACAGGGCATAAGTAATATGTCCTATGCAGACCATCTCAAGGCACTATCCCTGTATTCTGTTTCCTACAGGCTTTTGAGGGGAGATCTATGCCTGGCATACAGGGCATTGTCCGACTCCACTCTGATGGACCACCTGCATTTCCACAAAACAAACAGTACCAGAATTACCCATTCTAAAGACATAATCCTTGCCTGTGATATAAATAGAGCCTGATGGAGAGATGGGTATGTATCCCAGAGACTACCCCATATATGGAACAGGCTCCCCATCCATGTGAAGCAGAGTTCCTCTCTAATCCAATTTAAGTGCAACCTGGACAATTGGATGGGAAACCAGAAATTCATCCCTAGTTTGGCACCTATGTCTCTGATGCAAACTGGTAACCTGTAAATGGTTCATCTCCCAGCCCCATGCTTACATTTATCAAGGGTATTAGAACTTGTCAGAGATTTGTGATGCATGGCTAGGCTTAAAAAGGCCCTTGTGGTTATTAGCCTAGTAGACACCTATGAACCTATAATTAGAAATACAGTAAACAGAGGCACTATTGTCAGCAAATAACGGCTGTAGGCACAGCATTTGGCGCCCTTGGAAACCTCCCAGTCAGTAGTTCCTTCAACCAAAGGTGAGGACCAAAAAGCTCTCCAGAGGTGAAGATCCCCTCTACAAAATGTATTCTGGTCTTCGAGTGCCATTGACCTTTAGGGACTGATTGGCATGTCTTCTACAATGAAGATTACATCCCTTAGCAGCTTGTGGCTGAAGCAGCTGCCTCCTTCATCTACCCTCTCTAAGGCTGTAGCAGTAACAAGCCTACTGTACTCACCATATCACAGGTAGCTACTTAGCACCATGTTTATGTCATGATGTAGCACTTCCATTTCCATTTTGACTATATTGCTTGATACTGCTAGGATGCATACTGGTATAGCTCAGTTACAGACAGACATGCCTGAAGTGCCAGTTTCTTGGACGCTGCTGCACCTCTTCCTGCATTGAATGGCTGGCACAGTGAAATCTCAGCTGGGATAATAGCCATGCTCAGCCATTGCTTAACTGGCTTCAGTCCTATGCTCTGCAGTAACTGTTTATTTACT